>NC_083789.1:6823807-6938733 GCF_015708825.2 Lethenteron reissneri | reverse complement strand
GTCGTGGTCGCCCATCTCCTCCTCCTCCTCCCAGCACGCCACGGGGCGGTTGGGGTCGACGGGCACGCGGCGGCTCTCGGGCCCGCGGCTGGCGGCGAACGAGTCGTCCATGATGAGCCGTGCCTTGGCGGCATCGATGTCCGCGGAGCCGCACACGTGCCGATTGGCCGTGAGCGAGGCCTTGGCGGCCGCCGACATCCCCGACTTCCAGGTTGAGTTGCGAGCCGTCATGATCGCCTGTCGCGTGCAGGAAGAGGGGCGAGGGTAAGGTGGCCGCGGTAAGGGCAAGCGTCAGCAAGGGTGGTAGCGCAGCGCGCTAACTGCTGCGCTACCGCGAAACCCAGCGACCCGTTTCAAATCCTGTTCACGGTCAACACTAGTGACGATTATCTGAACCGGTCATGGGACTCCCCTAGGTTGACTTATCCTCATATGAGTGCATCGCGTGATGTATAAACATCGCCACTTAGGCAGATAAAGGTGGCTAGGCATGGTGTGCCACTTTTTCATGTACTGTGCCAGCCTGAATAGGTGCTCCCAAACAGCACTTGCCTTCTCCGGCTGTTAAGGTTATACAGGGGATCTTCGACTTTGTCATAACTTAACCGGTCCAGGAACCTTCACCAACCCCACACTGACCAGCGCGGTCAAGTAGGTATGACACAAGACCCACAACGAACACGATTATGTGTGTGGAGAGAGGTCCACTTCCAGCAGCGGCTATACCAACGCGTGTTCACGTGCGCGTTTCCCACGAGCGCCCACCTGGAAGGCGAGCGTGTGGACGTGGAGGCGGGTGAGGAGCCGCCCGATCCCCGCGCGGCGCTGGCGGCCCCTGATGGCGCCGTACACCTCGCGCATCTGGTCGAGCACGGCGGCGACGCGGGGGTTGGCGTCGGCGACCAGCGTGACGTCTCCGCCGGCGAGGAGACCGCGAAGGTTGGGCAGCTCCTGCTCGTTCATGCCCAGCGAGTCGGCCGCCGGCAGCAGCAGCTCGTCCAGCAGCTCGGCGAGCAGCGACGAGTCCGAGAAGGACGCCATCTCAAAGTGGACGAGGGCACCGCCGCTGTCGGATGAGGAGCGGGCGGCCAACATGGAGGCGCGCACGGCCCGCAGCCTGCGCACGCGCTCGCCTGTCGTGTGCACGGGGAACATGGACGTCCAGGTGAAGGTCTAGGTGAAGATCGTCGTCGTCAAAACTTCTTGATGCCACCACACGTCAGCATCACTTTCCACCGTCTGCCGGATGCAGCAGCTATAAAACTAATTTTTTTTTTTTTTTACCTGGTAAGGCTCACTGAGCTAATACAGATCTTTTTCAGAAGCGACCTGGACACAAATTATAGCTCAATCGTGTGGAAATTTATAGCCACCAAATTATCTAAATGCATGTTTCTAAATGTGGAGGGAAAAACCGGACACGGAGAAAAATCCACGTGACCACGGGAAGAACATGCAAACTCCAAATATACAGGCATCAGGGTCGGGATCGAACCCACAATCTCCTGTATACCAGGCAATGGAGTTAACATCTCACCACCGTGGCTACTGCAGTCATCTAAGCTTCATTTCAGCCGCAACAGTCCGGAAGGCTGTCCCAGAAATTATTTTGGCGCGCGCATCCATCCCTCGCCCTGCTCCCTGCCCTGCCGATTTTGTCCGTCATGATATTTGTTGTCCTCGTGTGATTATAAAAATAAATATGAATTTGTCAAAGGAGAGGGAGGGGCATGGAGTGACGCGTGAACGCGAGACACAGGAGGACACAACGGCTGAGATGGGAAATTAATTGTGCGCAGGGGAGGAGTGCAACTGACCTCGCGCAGCCAGGCAGCAGGACAGCGGGAGGAGGAAGAGGAGGAGAAGGAGGGGAGAACAAGCGGCGGGAGACCAGAAGAGCGGCCGCCTACAGTGACACGCATGCAACGCCGCTCAAGAAACTTGCACCACCACCGCTGAACACAACAGGAAAAAACGCACGTGGGTTTGGAAAACCAGAAGCCACGTGTGGTCTGCACCGCAAACATGCCGAGTAGGCCAAGTACCGGGAGGGAAGGGAAAGTTGTCCATCATCTGGAGTCCTCCGACCACAAGCAGCCGGCTGGAAGGCGGCGAGCTCGGAATGAAATGCCTCCAACGACCAGCCGGGCATTGTGGGTATCGCTGTGCACGATGAACCTGAGTGGCGGCAGCAATGCAGAGGTGGGGGCGGAGAGGGGGTTGATTTTAGCAGAGCGCGGTGATTCAATGTGTTCGTACAGCCGTCAGTCCACTGCAGGATGTAGGCCCCTCTAAGCCACTGCCATCTTTCGCAGTCATGCAATGTAAACATTTGAACGGTTTTATATTATAATGTATTTCCTGAAGTCTAAGTACTTAGATTAACTGTTATAGCTAAACGTTCTCATATTATTAAGGTTCTGTACACTGTTTCTATTGACCCCTGAATACGTTTGCTGCATTTCTTTGTTTAACCGTGGCTCACCTAGTTATGAAAATAAAATGAGCAGGCCATGTGGTCCAGCACCATGGTCCGAATTTTCCCAGTTTGCAAATTTACTTCAATTACTAAATTGGGAAACAAATAGTAATAGCCACCCCTACTGTGAAAATTAGACTAAGTTACACATTTCTAGATAAAATGTAATCATAATTAAAATACATAGATGAATATGAATACATTTTTGTTTATCCTGTTTGCAGTAAGTCCTGGCATGGGTTTCACGTAAATAACCTTAGTTTTTTTCTTCATGTTTGCACATTCCCTCCCTGCAATATTCTGGAAATCACACCACTGCCAATGGTGTTGAGAATCTGTTCGTCTTTGTAAAAGAGCTGCTGAGCTCAGTAGGTCTTTACCAGCTGAAACAAAGTCTAAATCACGCGAACGGCAGTGGAACGGCAGATGGCAGAATTGGTAGCATAGGACAGGGGGTGGCATAAGGGGGTCAACGGAAGGGATGTGCTGCATCAATCATGCGTGCCTGTTGGCGCGCTTGGATGTGTAGTTCCCCCAGCGAGCGCCCGTGGGATATTCGAGGATCAGGTGAGTGTCGGCCTCCTCCACGGACTGCCCGGCCACTGCACATGCATGCGTGCACAATGCCCGTTACACAACGCAACACTAGCCATGCACACAACGCAACAGTAGCCACAACACCACACCAGTCCGACAACCCAATGCAACACCGGCCACATAATGCAACACCAGGCAGACAACACGAGGTTTCCACGACCGCTTTTTGCACCCAGTGCGGTTAGGGTGTGGTAAATGAAAATATTTAAGAGCGGCCCTGCAATTGCCTGCTCACCTCAATGCTGGCAGAAAGTCCTCCGCTAGAGGGAGCTATAGAGAGCCCCTCTAAAGGGTATTTTAGGCTCTTGTTCCACACTGGGCAGACACCTTTGGAGAGGTGGGAGTATCCACATTTTAACTCGCCACACGTGACCTGCCGATAGACTAACTGTGGCGCACCCACTTATACTGCTGGGTGGACAGAGGCAGGGGGGGATTTTAGATCGAATGAACTGGCGAGTCAAGTGTGCTAAACAGTACAGCAAGGCAGCATATGCAGCGTTAACATGTGGAGTCGATTATGATTTCCACTACGAGCTCAGTATGTACCATCATCACAGACTGGATCTATTCAACATTCAAGTAGAGCGAGGTGAACAGGGCGACAACCTGACCGATCAACTCACAGACAAACCGACAGAACTGACCAATACAACAAGAGACAGACATGCCAACCAACATATTGACCAGCAGACTGACCGACTGACTCGCCGCCTGATCAACAGACAGACCGACATGCCGCCCGACCAACAGGCCGCCCCGAACGGCAGACTGACCTCGAACCTCTGGCCTCATGACCTGCAGGAGGCTGTGGGGGAGACGGGCTCCGAGCAGAACGTCGCAGCCCTCGGACGCCATGCGGTTCGCCATAACGGGGGCGTTCCCTCCGAGTGACCAGCGAGCGCCGGGCACAAGCGCCGCCTCCTCGGCCAGCCGGCGGAACAGTGACGCGTTGGAGATGAAGCGCCTTCACACGGCACGAAATCACGAAGACAACGGTCACACGTCTACACATACTGTTGGTGGCAAGTGCTGTTAGTCGGCATCTACTAAGGCCGACGTGTGATACAAAGGGGGTGATGTGGCTAGTACCATGCCCCGGCTGCTTTTGTCTCCCCAGTGCTGATGTTTACATGCTGCACTAGGTAATCATCAATGGCCGAGTTGACGGTATTGTCCATCAATCAACATGCGTCCTGTACGTAACTTTTGTTTCGCTCATAATTATCTTGAAGCCCAACTCTACAGTCATCTTTTTTTAAATTATTCTATAACAAATCCCTGTAGTTCCATGGGTTGTAATGCATATGTTATTTATATAAAAAAAGTCTACGTACATAATTTTTCCAATTATAGTTTAAGCCTTTATTTCCCCCATCCAGTTTTCGGAAAATATCTGCCTTGAACGAGCTTGGTAAGAGCGTATCTCCCTAACTCATTAATCTTATTTGTATCTTGTTACTTTCTTTTTGCAATCTCAGCACTCGCTGTGGCATGTTTTTAAATGGTTTTGATTATTTTATGGAGACATCGTTTTACAAAGGTCTTGTTGGTGTGCGAGCCCTTTGTGGATTGCATTCGTCGGATTATACACACATACGTGGGATTATACATTGTCAGTGACTGTATTGCGATATCCGTGTTCCTATCAGCTTCAAACCGAAGCCCTTGACCCCCGGTTGCGACATCTGAAAATTCAAACCGTTAGCATGTGTAGTTTATACAAATTTACAACGCAGAAAAATTACATTTTAAGCAAAAGCAGAAGCTGCACACGCAACATTGCCAAAGAGCGGTGGCGCGCAGGAAGCTGTTTAGCGCGAAACGCGTCAAGCAGAAAACAAGATAAATATTCAGTTTAAAAAAATAAACACTCACGCCCGGTGGTATTTAAGAGCTGAGGGTCTCTTCAAGTTGGCCAAGTCACACCAGCCCATGAATAGGATTGTATGATTAAATCTAGTTGCCAATTGAAATCCAGCAGCCAAACTAAAGCTACTCATCGAGACTCCAAGAGGTTGTGGGAAATGCATCCCAATCCATCCTGTGAGGCTCCCTTGTTTTTTGTCATATAACACGGATATTTCAGCTTGCAGATCAATATTTCACCATGGAAAAATAGCACCCAAGAGGTTGTTTTGGCTTCAATATTTCTTTTCGCAACAACACAAAGACCAGTGATCGCGTCATAGGCTGCCGGGTCAAGTGCCGTTTGCGACCAGCTATTAGGATTGCCTGGTTGGCTTTGCGTCCTAACGAGTATTGATGTTCACATCACCTTACAAAGTACTGTACCCACATTCTGGACCGAGGCAGCCAAGGTGCAGGGGCCCATGTTGTAGAGGGCAATTGGTATCACAGCCAGGAATCAAACCTTGGTCGCCAGGATCAGTGCATTAGCCACGAGGACACCCACTCTCCACTAGGAAAACGTGAGTGTTTACACGGCGCAAGTTAATGAAACAATGCGGGGAGTAAAAAAAACCCTCAGCGCAATTACACCCCAGGGATTGGTGAATAAATGCTTCTCTTTCATAACCAGGAGCTTTGAACAAAAATAACTCGATGCAGCATACAGTACCATACAGGGAGAACATGCAAGCACGGTGTGAGCACTAGATTGAATGGGTAATTATTGTTCAGTCAATGACATATTGAAAGAAAGGTTAATGACAGACTTCTGTGTCCGTACACAGCTTGCGCAAGAAAACGTTTAGAACTATGAGGTTCGAACCGCGTGAGGCTGGACCAACGCATCAAAGAGATCCCTCGTTTCATTTGAGTGATCCCCGTCTCATCCGCTACAGAACCCTCATTGCATCCAATAAATAAGCCACTTCTTGCCTACGGTGACATCGTATGGCTCCGACATTGATTCAAATGTTCACATTCAAATCGAAAATAGTGCATGATTGTTACGTTGAAAAATAAGAAAAAACCCAGTTTAACCAGGACTGGCTGGACCAGGATGAGAACCCAGGGTGTTGTTGGCACCAGGCTCAGTGTCTCCGAGCCACCGTGGTTTATTGGACAACAGCTCATACGCTCGTGTGTGTGTGTGTCAAGTGGTGGCTCAGTGGTTAGCACACTGCACTACGAACCTGGCTACATGAGTCACATTCCCAGCTACAGCTGAAATCAGAAGCTTAAATATGAGCAGGTTCTGGGCCTCCCTTAGGTCAATTCAGACTTAAATGAGTAGCTGCTGCAGTGTGTAAACATAAGCACTGGCAAGACAAAGGTGGCCGGCCATGGTGTTTCTGACCAAGCCATCCCGTTGTGCTTCGTGTCGGACTTCATAGGTGCTCACCAAAAAGCCTACGTAGGCTGCACGGGGGATGTTTGCGTTTGGTGGAGCGGTTTGCAATTTGCTAACCCATAACACCTGGGGTCTGTCTTGCGACTTATGGCCAGCAAGCGCTAGGGAACCATCACTTCGTGGTGAATGGTGGCTGTTGTTGTTGTTGTGTTTGTGTATAGAGAGAGGTGTTTGTATATGTAGATGTGTGTGCGAGGGTTAAACAGTCTGTTAACAGCTATTTGGGGATCTTTGCGTGTGTATGTGCGTACGTGTGCGGGGAGCAGTAGTGTAGTGGTGAGCGCACTGACCTATAAACACCGGCGACCCGAGTTCGATTCCCGCTCATGACGAAAAACTGGTGAATATTTTAACTGGTTCTGGGCCTCCCCTGGGTCGACTCAGCCCTAAATGAGCACGTGGTACGGTGTGCAAACATTAGAAATGAAAAGAAAAATGCAGCCAGGCATGGTGTTGGCCACCAACCCTCTCATGCACCATGCCGGCCTTCACAGGCACTCGCTTGCAGCACTTGCCCCAACAGTCTGTTAATGGCTAGATGGGGGATCTTTTGTCTCTGCATGTGCATGCATGTGGTGTGCGGATGTGTGGAGAGGCTGCGTACTGTTGTGTGCATGCGCACGTGTGAGCGCGCGTGCATGTGTGTCTGCGTGCACGTATTGAGCGCCTGTCGTGTGCACGTGTGCACGTGTTGAGCGCCTGGCGTGTGCACGTGTTGAGCGCCTGGCGTGTGCACGTGTGCATGTGTGGTCTGCGTGCACGTGTTGAGCGCCTGTCGCGTGCACGTGTGTGTCTGCGTGCACGTGTTGAGCGCCTGTCGCGTGCACGTGTGCACGTGTGTCTGCGTGCACGTGTTGAGCGCCTGGCGTGTGCACGTGTGCACGTGTGCGTGCGTGGGAGCTGCGCACTCTGCGGCGGCGCCGTGGGGGAAGAAGTAGGCGAAGGTTTGCGCCAGCTGCTGCTTGTCGGCGATGAATCCGTGGTGCTTGGCCTCCCCGCTCGGCTCCACCCCGAGTCGCTCCAGCAGCGCCACGCCGTCCACCACCCAGTCCAGGCAGCCGCCAAACCCTGGTGGCGCGCACACGCCGCACGCCAAACGTTCACCAGTGTCCGTTTCGTTTGTGAAATTAGTGACGAACATATTCGTAGGTTTTTTCGGTAAAGTCACGTAGGTAAAAATTTTAAATTAATAAAAGTGAAATGAAAATAAAATAAAAATCACGACGTTTCGGAGGCAACACAAGCTTCCGTCTTCAGGTGGGACCGTCACAGCACGATAGCTGTACTTGATACTGTACTTGTGTACAGTATCACGTACAGCTATCCTCCGAAACGTCGTGATTTTTATTCTATTTTTATTTTACTTTTATTAATTTTGCACCACGTGTGTACAAGCTCGCACCTCGTGTGTGTACCAAAAAAACCTAAGAATATGCATCCTTGCAGTCACGAAAGCTTCAAATCTAGAATTAGCGACGAACATATTCGCCAACCAAGTGTTCATTATTATTATTGTTTTAGTCAGAGATGGAAACGAGTGGACGGAATAATCAAGTGTGCCGATGACTACGGCTGCCCACCAACGGCCAAAGCGTGGCTATGATGAGACAAAGTCGACGAGTCTGAATGAAGATGCAAACTGAGATAATATGGTAACGGGGAACGGGGTGCACCGAGGAACGCTAAACATGGTTGTTGGCTATATATGTATATCACAAGATTTACCGAGTTCAGTGACTGGCTGACCTGATAATATTGGGGGGGGGGGGGGGCGGTGAGGATTGTATGCCCCTGACACTAACATTTGATAACTAAGATTGGACGAAAAATTACTGCAATACACTTCACATCCTCCCATCCAGGCATAGCATCGTAGGCCCGTGTTGATGACGATGCTGATAAAGCTAAATAAGGATAACATATCAATGACTATGACCTTTAGACAAGTAACAGTTTCATACCACATCCTCCGGTGATTCAATGGATCATCATGATTCAGTATCGTGATCCAATTAAAAAGAATGTTGATTTTTGTCTCTTTTTTAAATCACATTATTTTTTTCTCTCGCTCCGTTAGCTTCAATGTATTAAAAAAAATCCGCCAGCGTAGAAATCAATTCCAATCGATTAATCGACAATGCACCCCTCGTTACGCCTGCTGTAAAGCATTTAGAAACGTCAATATCAAATCCATGCTAGACAACAAGCCGCAAATCAAACCCACAACGATGTCACAATTTCGATTTAAAGCTTTCGTGACTGCAGGGATTCGTCTTCTTGGTTCTTTCGGTAAAGTCACGTAGAAGGGAAGTAATAAAATAATAAAAATAAAACATAATAAAATAATTCTCACGACGTTTCGGCTACAACGCAAGCAGCCGTCTTGCGTTGTAGCCGAAACGTCGTGAGAATTATTTTATTATGTTTTATTTGTATTATTTTATTACTTCCCTTCTACGTGACTTTACCGAAAGAACCAAGAAGATGTCACAATTGTTAGATCGTCTGTTGCCTCCACCCTGCACGACCCCCTTCTCGTGAGTGGTGGAGTGTTGACGGCACCTGGCCCCTGAACCGTGAACGCGTGGCACAAGACAAACTCCAAGGCTGCGTGTGCGTGATTCGTAATAATAATAAAAAAAAACACATTATATAATCCGAAAAACACGGGCGGGTCCTGGTCCGTGTTAACTTCAGCTGTACACGTGGAGCTCTCATTCCTTGCGGCTGCCAGTCCAGGAAATAGAACACGTGCATTATATCAACCCCCATCTCTCTCCACACACACACATGCTTTGCATTAGTACACGTACAGTACAGAGTCCTTCTGTCAATCCACTGCTGGATGAGGTGCTTTCCCACACAGAGTCGGTGCCAAGGTTCGCATGACAGCTCCTGTTCCACGTGCACCTCTTTCTGTCGCAAGGGTCGAATTTAATTTCCCCTTTGCCAATGTTCACGTTTATATATTGATGAAACGCACACAGCAAAATGTCGAACATGTAACTAATACTCCAGGATAAGGTGTTGGGTCTTGCAACATCACACCTCGAAGCCATGAGTCATTTAAACGCTGTACGCTCAGTAGTGTTAACTCATGCGGTATACATTCAAGCTCCAGCCTTATAATAGTAACTGCAACCTTTCTCTAACCTTCTACTTATATTGCTTTTAAAAAACACCTGGTACTGCTTTATTAAAACGTGGCCCTTACAAACCCTAGGGAATTGTCTTGGTGATAATTGTTGGCAATGTATGTTCAACTTATTTCGCACCGTGCATAGCTAACCGTGCTGATCGGAGGTACGGGGTCAATTGTGCGAACTCGCTAAGATGTGTGGAAGCAGCATTGCTGTGCGCGCTATCATGCACACGTGGCTTGGGTCAGATGTAAAATGTGTGTCATAAGCCCTCCTCCACCCGACAGCTGGAGAGCAATCGCACAACATTTAACAATTTGGTACGACGGTCCGACGTTTCGCTGATAAGTTACAAACAGCACCATCAGGCATTTGCCAGAATCAATAAATATACACTTCGTATATTGATCCGTATATTGCATGTGAAAAACGCCGCAAAACATAACTTTCATCCCAGCCTCTGCATGTAACGATTAGCTTAGCTTCGACTGTTATTCCGCAATCCAGCTAAGTGGTGAGACTCAACAGCAGAGCGAGCGGCATTTGGAAGGTTTCGAATTTAAATCGTGGCTTTGGGGTTGACTCAGCCCATCATCCCTCCGGGGTTGATAAAATGATTACCATTGTGTGGGGAGAGTTGGGGAAAGCAACAGTGGTTGTCCGATGGATAGACTCACCACTGCCATGTGAATGTGGATTTTCCACCACCGGCTCAAGAGGACTCTGAACATGAGAAGATCATTGCCTCAATGGTAACGAGCAGGAACTAATTATGATATGTTATTTATCACATATTCTTTATTTATCACGTATGCCACGTCCCGACCAGGTGCCACACCAGGTCCAATAACACTGGTCAACAACAAAAAAACTTTTTTTCTGGCCTGGACTTTTGCAGCTGTGTTAGACTAATTTCAGGGTGCTGATTCCAAATCTGATCTCAGATTTGCTCTATCACATCTCATTTTTACGCTATCGGCATACCCCATTTTCATTGATTTAACCCGAAATTAACCCTGTCACTTATGATTGCAAGTTGTTGCGAGTCAGTGACTGCTTTGGTGTTAAAATATGGTGCTGTATTTTTAAGATAGTGTGTTTATAATATCATTCTATGTAGATATCCACATTTATTTAATATTTAATGCAATATTTGATATCTCAAAAACCTGATGTGATAGACAAAAACTGATGCCAGATTTGGAATCAGCACCCCAAAATAACCTTCAACACGTTGGAATACCTTATTCCAGAAAAAGTGTGTTGACCAGTGTTATATAATCATCAATGTTGCTATTCACTTCACTGTATAATCCTCAGCACCGCATGTAACAGTTACAGCTTGTAACTAAGGCTACCCTCCCTACCTCAGGGAATCCTACCATGCAACACGTTACATTATGAGCCAGCCCATGACCCCCAGGTATGTGTCCTGCACATACCATTTAAACTGGAAGTAACCTCACGGTACCCAGTCCATCCTTGGGGGGGTCCACGCTACAAAACAAGCGACGATTTACCATCGCTACCCCTCATCCGGGCGAAATGACGAATTGTCAGAATGTGGGGTCCAGGTATCAATCTCCTATCCAGGTGTCCCACAGATGCCCCCCTTACACCGAGGTGTCCCTCAAGTGATACCACACAGGCATCCCCTCGGTCTCCCTCGCACCCATATAGCCCCTCAGGGGAGATGTTATACCCCCATGTTCCCCAGGCACAAGTATTTCCCAGGTAACCTCTCCCAACCAGATATCCCCCTCCCGTAGCTCATACAGGTGTGCACCCCGTGTGTGTACAGGTGTGCACCACGTGTGTGTACAGGTGTGCACCCCGTGTGTGTACATGTGTGCACCTCGTGTGTGTACAAGCTCGCACCACGTGTGTGTACAGGTGTGCCCCACGTGTGTGTACAGGTGTGTGTCACCACGTATGTGTGCAGGTGTGCCCCACGTGTGTGTGTACAGGTGTGCACCTCGTGTGTGTACAGGGGTGCACCTCGTGTGTGTGTACAGGGGTGCACCTCGTGGTGCACACCTGTACACACACGTGGTGCACACCTGTACACACACGTGTGTGTACAGGTGTGCACCTCGTGTGCGTACAGGTGTGTGTCACCACGTGTGTGTACAGGTGTGTCACCACGTGTACAGGTGTGCACCTCGTGTGTGTACAGGTGTGCACCACGTGTGTGTACAGGTGTGCACCACGTGTACAGGTGTGTGTCACCACGTGTGTGTACAGGCGTGCACCCAACGTGTACAGGCGTACACCCAACGTGTACAAACTCACACCCCATGTGTACACAGGTGTGTGTGCGTCACCCTCCACCCCCAAACTCTCTGACAGCCCCGACACCATCCCGCCCGGGTTACCGATGGCGACGCGGGGTCTTGCGGGCCCCGAAGTCCGCGCCTCGGCCCGCAGCAGCGCCGAGAGCACGTGGTCGAGACGCACGGCGGCAGGGCCCCTGAGCGCCGCGTCCCAAGTCTCCGGCATCCACAGAGCGCCCAGCACGGCCACCACGGCCACAAAGCCACCCGCCGTGACCAGCCCGTACGCCATCCTCACCCCTGCTGTTGTTGCTGTTGCTGCTGCTGCTGCTGCTGTTGTTGTTGCTGCTGTTGTTGTTGCTGTTGTTGCTGCTGTTGTTGTTGCTGCTGCTGCTACTACTCCAGGGGCCGGTCCTTGCTGTTTATACCAGCCTCGGTCTGGTACTTTGCTCTTGGTCCCAATCTCGTCTTGGCACGGGTCTGCTGTTGAATGTGGTATTATTGGCACTGATATTGCTCCTGCTAAGATCTTGCTCCTGGTACTAAACTCGCCTTGGTGACTGGTCTGGTGTTGCTCTGGAAATTGGTCCTGCTGTTGGTCCTGATCGTGGTTCCCGGACCGCCCCCTGTGTGTGTGTGGGGGGGGGGGGGTCTGGGTGCAGGTCTCAGCTGATGTGACCCAACCGGACCTGCCGGGCCACGCTATTGGTGCGTTGGCTGCTGTGAGCATTGTGACGTCACCACGGGTGCGACACGTGAAGCCGAAGACGCCATCTTGCTACGGGTGTTTTATTTTTCAATTTTAAAAGAAATTTCAATTTTAAGTTATAAATTCAAACAAACTCACACAAACACACACATACACCCGCGTTTGATCTTCCACGGAGCTCACGGTCGACCCTAAATCGCATCCGCTGCACAAACCGTGGCAGTAGATTGCGGATTATCCGATGCACAAATGGAAATTTAAACAACAAAAACACTCTCCAGCAGTAGTAGTGTGTGACTGTGGTCATCCAGATCGTGCCGAAACAACGTGTAACGACGCAATGCCCCGATCCACAAATACAAAGGCGAAGCTATCAACCCCCTCTGATCAGTGCCCTAGCTTATTACTGAACAATTCAGACCTTCATAATTGTTTTTTTACCCTTTTATCTGGCAACAAAACTGACACCTTTTTTACAAGGAGTCATGTTTGCATTGACCACAATACCTGCAGTCGGAATGCAAACAAAAACATAACTCTGATAATGTATGATGCACTGTCCTTGAAATTGATTGGTCCACACCCGAGACAGCTTTCTTTAGAGCCTAATCTCACATGGTGTTGGACCAGATGACGCAAAAATGCGCACAACTCAAGGACAATGAACCATCAGAGTATGAGAGCTCGGGGTAAGCATTTACACCATTGGAACCTCATTTGCCAGTAACAAAATGTGAAAAAAAATTTTTACCCTGTTACTGGCAAATGAGGTTCCAATGGTGTAAATTCAGACCTTTTGGTCACCCCCCACCATGCCCTTCTACTGTAAATCTCAACGTTCATCCTGCACAGTCCCATCACAAGTGAGAAACACAAACAAATAGATACAATTAATGTTTTGTGCCCGTGTTGAAACGCCTGTACGTCGTATGGACATTAAAATTAAATTTCCCTGCACAAGAATACGGGGTAAACCGTATGGGTTTACAGGTATGGTATAGTAATGTATAATGTTGTGTAGAGCATGCCTGTCAACCCCCTATCAGTGCCTAGCTTATTACAGGGCAATTCAGATCGTATTGGTCACCCCGTGCCCTTATACATATCAACGTTCAACCTACAAAGTCCCATCACAAGGAGAGAAACACAAACCAATGGACACGATATTTTATTTTTGCTGCCCGTATTGAAACGGCTGTACGCCGTGTGGACCTGAAAACTCAATTTCCCTGGACAACAATACGGGGTTAAAGGGCCGTCCATAAATGACGTCACGCGATTTTGGACGATTTTTGACCCCCCCCCCCCTCGTCACACGGCGTCACAAAAAGTTAGACCCCCCCCGCTCAAATATGACGTCACAAAGCTCTGCCCCCCCCCAAAACCATATTTCCATTTAGAAAATAAAACATGCTTCAAATCGCTTTAAACTATTGTCATTGTCGTGCGTATTTAATATGGCGCTGTACTCTGATGTTGTAGGAGTGTTGTTGTAACAATTAGCGTTGTTATAACAATTCTAAATCTATTTAAAGTTGCGCATTTTGATGTGACGTCACATTACTCAAACCCCCTTCTCGTCATACATCGTCACAAATGTCTGACCCCCCCCCCAGGTGCGTGACGTCATTTATGGACGGTCCCGATCAGTACCTGATACAATTCAATTCATACTACTTGAACCGATACAAATTCCGTGTAAAATAAAAATGTCATGTATTTCTACTTTATTATTATTAACTACAAGGTTTTTATCGTTACCAATGCTTTGTAAACGTATGTGTACACGGTACGGTATTTCAAATAAATTTAAACTCATTTACAATACCGTTCTACTTCACAGTAAAAAAAATGTGGTAAGCAACAATGTTTACACATTTGGTTCAAACATTTTTGGTTTGATTCCTAAAGCATGCATTTGGTTAAGGGACAAAGCGATCACGTAAGGTCACAAAAATAAATACCTACAATTTATAAGTAACGTATCATTCTGTATCGTACATCTAATGCAATCAAGATAAGTGTAGCTACTTTTACATTAACATCGGCAGGTGGCGCTGCTTCCACGACACACAAACACAACGCTTTCATCAATAACACTGACTTCAAACAGAACAAAAAGTGTCATAGGCGACGTTTCGGGCTGTGGCCCTTCTTCACATCACATATAGAGGCCAGAGTCGTAGGAGTGAGTCGCTCAGAGAGGTATGGACGAGTGAGAAACGCCACCTATCACATTATTTTCCTTTCAAGGCCACAACGTAATTGGCGAATTAATCTATTGAGTTGTTTTATTATTTGTTCTTGTGTATCAATTTCCAACTCAGTATCACCAATTAATGTGTATCCACGACACAGCTCAGTCAAAAGTAAAATCACATTTTTATAAAGCGACAATTAAACAAGGCTCTGCTTTACCATGAGTAAAATACACATGCAGGTTCATATACTATGGTTCCTCGAGAACAATGTTACCCATGAAGCATTTGTTTAAGCGGGTAAACTCAGGATCCGTTTTGAATTTTCCACGTCTCATCAGCAGAGTGTGGCCTGTTACACAAATGCTGTTGGACAACATTGCTCCAAAGGGAGGAATTTTCACCCCAGGGTTCGTTGTGAGTGGCTCCAATAGCAACCCGGTTCATCAAGCAGCTAAACCGTTGACTACATCACACGTGACCATCGCCCGTCGTGGTGGAGAATGTAAGCAACACAAGAAATGGATCATGTCTCCTTCCCGTATTCGTCCATGCACATAAAACAACAAATAAGTATAATAATAATAGGGGTTTCCCCCTTTTTTTCTGGCAACAAAACTGAAACCTTTTTACAAGGAATCATTTTTGCATTAACCACAATACTTGTGGTCAAAAAGCAAACAAAAAACACACTCTGATAATATATGCATTGTCCTTGAAACTGATTGGTCCACACCAGAGACGGCTTTCTTTTGAGCCTCGTCTCAATTGGTGCTCGACCAGAGGACGCCAATTGAGACGATGATGCTGGATGCAATTACCAGCGAAATGTCGTACTCAAATTGTAAATGTTGTGGTTTCACGCTTCAACACACAGGTGGGCTAAAGCAGTGAACTATTTGTCTTTTGTCAACGTGACACTTTTTTACTGACTGGCCGTATCGGGTGGTGGAGGGTTACGACACATTTATAAATAACGCGATCTAAACCCAGAAACGTTATGAATAATATTGGTCGCGAAAGCCTACGTGTTAAACTGACTAACCTATTATTATATTTTGGTACTGGCAAAGGAGGTCTAATGATGAAACGAATAAGTATTTGTTTTACACGTCCCATCAGCCACAGGGCCTTGTCCCGGTACCCAGTAAACAACAACGTTGGACCAACGTTGAGTGTTCCGGTTTCCTTCGACACGAAGCCAAACACTCATTTGTAGATTTGGTCAACATATCAATGCATTCAATTCAGCTTTATAAGATAAAATACAGTATTGATATTACCATTTAAAAGTCCATACAACACATATTGCATGTTGTTTTCAGTTCTTTGCGAAGTTAACATTGAATGAAGGTCTCCACAGCTGTTTGGAGCGTGGTGATTGTTTAACTATGTATGTATGTAGAACTTCTTTCGCACCGTACGTAGCCAACCGTGCTTATCGGAGGTGCGATTCTTCACCACGCTCGTTAGCGTGGGTTTGTGAGGCTTTTCCATGGTAAATAAATGACAATCAAGTCATGATGAATAAATAAATGACAGTTAAGTCATGATGACCTCACTCATTCATGATGACGAGGATAAAGATCCGGATGGTGATGATGTAGGAGAATGAGGAAAACGATGTGAATGGTGATGAAGATTATAAGAATGATGGTGATAATGGTGCGATGGTGTAATGATGAGGACGATGATGAGGATGATCATTACGATGATGAGGGCGTGGATGAGAATGATGAGGATTAGGATGATGATGCTGATGTGGAGAATGAGGATGATGATGTAAATTATATTCTTGGTTATTTCGGTAAAGTCACGTATAAGGGAAAACACAAAAACTAATTATTATTTTATTATTTTATTGCTTTCCCTTCTACGTGACTTGAAAAAACAATAAAGTAATTATTATTTATTATTTTATTGTTTTTCCCTTCTACGTGACTTTACCGAAAGAACCAAGACTACGAATCCCTGCAGTCACGAAAGCTTTAAATCGAAAGATGTGAATGATGATGATATTGATGACAATGAGGAAGATGCTTTGGATTATGATTATGATCATAATGATGATGATTATGGCGATGAGGATGATGACGAGGGTGACAATTAACATGATGAGGATCAGGAGGAGGATGATGATGATGTGACAGTCATGTTTTGCACGGGCAAAACATGACTTTAAACCTCCCCGTCAAACCTCCTACGCATTTCACAAGTAGTACTAG
Source organism: Lethenteron reissneri (assembly GCF_015708825.2). NCBI lineage: Eukaryota > Metazoa > Chordata > Hyperoartia > Petromyzontiformes > Petromyzontidae > Lethenteron > Lethenteron reissneri. Next base: position 6,921,793 of record NC_083789.1, on the reverse strand, counting down.
TCGCATATCTGCATTTCCCATAAATATGCTAAAATTCCTCTTGATATGCTAATTATTTTGTCAAGGCGCTTTTCCTCCTCCCTCCCAGCTTAAATAGACGCTCCAAGCCTAGGACGTGTCATTCAGACTCTGTCTTATCGACAGACTTGTTCTTCACCTGACGGCTGCTTGCGTTGTGGCCGAAACGTTGTGAGAATTGTTTTATTTTTATTATTTTATTATTTCCATTCTACGTGACTTTACCGAAAGAACCAAGAAGATGTGACAGCTGTTGATTTGTTAGCTGTTGCCGTTGCCGAGGAGATGCGTCTGGGCTTGGAGCCACGCGGTCGCACCACCGCCCCCGCAGGCCGGAAACTCCCGAAGCGCCTCCTCACGTGCGTGACGCACTGCGTGTGCCACGCGGTGGACTTACATGGTCATAGGGGCCGTCCATAAATGACGTCACGCGATTTTAAACGATTTTTGACCCCCCCCCCACCTCGTCACACGGCGTCACAAAAAGTCAGACCCCCCCCCCTCTCAAATATGACGTCACAAAGCTCTGCCCCCCCCCCCCCAAAACCATATTTCCATTTTGAAAATAAAACATGCTTCAAATCGCTTTAAACTATTGTCATTGTAGTGCGTATTTAATGTGACGCTGCACTCTGATGTTGTAGGAGTGTTGTTATAACAATTAGTGTTATAACAATGTTTATTTAAAGTTGCGCATTTTGGTGTGACGTCACATTTCTCACCCCCCCCCCTCGTCACACATCGTCACAAATGTCTGACCCCCACCCCCTAGGTGCGTGACGTAATTTATGGACGGCCCCTTACATGGTCATATACATCATCATCATCGTCGTCGTCTTCATCATCATCAGATTCACTGCTGGATGAACACTTCCCCAAGCCGCCCCGCTCCGCCCCCCACCCATCTGTCGCGACCCCGCGTGATGTATTTAATCCACTACCACATGCGTACGAGATGATTTTTCTTTATCGCTCCATCTCTTCGGCGGATGACGCTCTCCAATCATTTCAGTTCCCACGTGGCTGTCGTTCCCGTCATTACCCGTGACGATAGAACATAATTACCAAATAAAAAGATACACGCACAAACATATTGTTTATTCACGGTCACAGCGAACAGAACGATCAGTTTACAACACCAAGACCACCGCACCCTTTAGCCGTACCGACTATCAGGGAGGGTAAAGTGCTATTCTTTGGTTCTTTCAGTAAAGTCACGTATAAAGATAAAATAATAAATAAAATAATAGCATACTACGACTTTACCGAAAGAACCAAACAATAATTCCTGCAGTCACGAAAGCTCCAAAATTAAGATTGAGGGCAAAGTGATGTTTGCGAGCGCCTTTGAATGCCAGACACGCACACGAGGGGGTGGTGTTTCCAGCACCAGCCCCGGCCGCCGTTGTCTCCCCATCGCTGATGAAGATAATCGCCACTGATGTTAGCCGACGATCTCACTTTCACCGACACACGCACAATGTCATGCACACACGCACACACACACAAGTCTGTCTTGCAAGTCTTACACGTGCGTGAAACAATCACACGCACACACACACTCTGTGTGTCCCTCCCACACAGTCTGACTAGCACACAGTCACACCCACACACCCACCCCCGACTGTGTCTCTCGCACAGTCTGTATTTCTTACACACGTACAATAAACACACACACGCACGCGGTGTCCCCCTATGTCTCTCCCACACAGTCACGCCCCGTCTCGTAGACACAAAGATCTCCCGTGTAGCCTTTCCCAGACTGTTGGAACAAGTGCCCCTAGCGAGCACGTGGGGGTGGGTGGCCAGGACCACGCCCGGCCGCCTTTGTCTCCCTAGTTGCGATGTGTACATACTGCACCAGCTACAGGACTCATTTGAGGCTGAGTCGACTTAGGGGAGGGCGATACAGATAACACTATGTAACAAAAAATGTGTTCCTGGATACTAAGTGTTATTTTTTTTTGCTTATGCCTAAAAAGTATATAAAATGGCTATTACTCCCCACACGCTTTGCTTTTGTAACCAGGACTTTACGTGAAGGAATGACACAAATGCACACCACGTTTTCTCATTGAAAATAGGTACATTTCAAAATAATATCACTGTCCTGGTCACAAAAGCAAAGTTTTGTGGGGAACAATAGCCATTTTCTGTACTCTTTGAGGCATAAGTAAAAAACACTTACTACCCAGTGACACATTTTGTTTTTGTTACACGGTGTAATTGTCGCTGCTGCTGGCTGAACCCGGATTGCCAGGTTCGTAGCGCGTCGCGCTCACCGCTGCTGTGTCCCACAACCACAGACGCGCGTCCACAACACACCACACCCTCGACAAAGACAAAGATGCCCCCGTATAGTCTTCAGCAGGCTGTTAGAGAAAGTGCTGTTGTTAACGAGCACCTGTAAAGGCCGGCAACGGTCCACGAGGGGGGTCGGTGACCAGCGCCACGCCCGACCGCCTTTGTCTTCCGAGTGGCGATGCTTTCTTTCTACGCATCGTCACTTTGTACTATTTTGAGGCTGCGTCGACCTAGGGGAGGCCCTGTGTATGCACACACACACACGCACACACGAACATTGTGTCTGCTAAACATCCATACACTCTCAAATACATGCTTTCACTTTTTTTTCGCAAAGACAAAGATCTGCCGTGTAGCCTTTAACAGACCATTTTGTGACAAGTGCTGTTAAACCGACAGCGCACAAAGGGGGTTGGAGCGCCCGGCCCCATGCCCAGCCGTCTTTGTCTCTCCCCAGTGACATTGTTTACCGCACCGCCACCAAACGGCTCAGCACCGGTTCAGCCACTGCGCCTCTGCTGCAAACCACCAACAACATGACTACGCTATCATGATTAGTATCATAATTATTCATAACATTCAGACGCTGTCTTTCCGACAGACCTGTTCTTCACCTGAGGACGGCTGCTTGCGTTGTGGCCGAAACGTCGTGAGAATTATTTTATTATGTTTTATTTTTATTATTTTATTATTTCCCTTCTACGTAACCTTACCGAAAGAACCAAGAAGATTAATCCCTGCAGTCACGAAAGCTTTAAATCGAAATTTATTCATAACTACTCCGACTATTATTGGTATTTAATGACGTCTTGATGGTTTACTTTCCAGACCCGCTGAATGTGGAAAACGCATTGTGAAAGAATGTTCTGGCGTATTTGCTGAGAAGTGGGCGAGAGAAACGAGAGCAGATGGATTTTGGATTGTTTTTTTCTAGTTTTGTTGGCGCTGCGTTGTTATCGTCTGGCCTCCACGACAAACTGCGTGACTCGGTAGTCCGGCTATGCCTTCATCCCCCGCCCCCTAATCTCGATGACCAGAGTTCGTGTCATTTATACCTCGATAAGCGAAGCGGCGTGAAGCATGTGTAGTGACTCAGAGACACTCAGAGTAGGAGGAGGCACTCTGTATTTATTAACACGGCCTGACAGTAACGCTTAGTGACTACGGTTCCCAGTCAGGGCAGCTGGTAGACTGCCTGGATGGCGACACCGAAACGGTGAAGACTCCAGCAGCAGCACGACGGGACCCCACTCCACACGACAGCCCCGAGGTCCCATCCCGGGGCCCCTCTTTTACTGTTGTAGTGTTGTAAAGGACGGACTTCTAAACTTCTTTATGGCACACACTGTTTATTGTCTTAATACACAGTCCCTATCACACAAAGGGGGTATATGGTCCCCTCACCCGTTACCCTGAGGAGGTACAGCCTGCGGACCTTGCAGGCTGTCTAATCTCCCTGCTATCCCAGCGTCCTCTGGCTGGACCTAGGGGATCTCTCCCCGACCACTGGTGACACTGAGCCCTAGCCCTGATAAGGGCTGGAGGGCTTGGTCCAGGGTCCTAGATGTCTTCGGCCGACTTGGGTCTTCGTGTAGCAGAACTGGCCAAGAGCTCTCAGCGCTCTAGCTTTTATACCTGTTCGTGGCCGGGTTGTCCAATCCACGGTCACCTTGTGGAACCCTCCGATTGGTCCTTCCCAATCTGGCGTTTGGATCCTACCTCACCCCATTTGACCCTGACCGTTTGATTGAGCGGGAAAACCTTGTTTACGATCCGCTCGCGAACAGCGAGTAGTTATCACCACTACACTGTCAGCGTGACCTGGCTCCACCCCCGGCCCCGCCCCCCTTCTGGAACCTATTAGCAGATTCTCGATGTGACCCTTCCGTGACCTTTCCCCGAGATCCCTCTCCGGTAGATCACGTGGCCTGCTGTCAATCAGGGCTGCTGTGAACTGCAGATCCCCTTCCCTGCCAGCAGACAGCGCTATGCTGCTACGTGACCGATTCTATGTCACTACACGTGTATCGTGAGTTGCTTGATTGTGAAGCCTGGACAAGTGCGTTCCTTGATGCTGGATGGGGTGGCCACCCCTGCATGAAATACACGCAGGCTGCTGCGGGTGGAGGAGATATGTTGTGGGCGGCAGCGGCGGCAGCAGTGTGCGGGTAAAGCTAATTAAAATTGTTGCACAGTACTTTAGTACTACGTCTATGTGCCCACGTCTATGCCCAACCGCTATACGCAAGCACCCGCGCGGGACTGGCCAGTGTGATGAACTGTGGTAAAATACCGCGGGGGAGGCCTTCATCCAGTAGTGGATTGACGTTTAAAGGGCTGTACGTGTGCGCGTGTTTCAACATTGCCTGTTTAAAAACATTATTATTGGACACACTAAACACAAACATATATATATACAGTATATTGTATTCTATGAGATATATCTGTTAATTTACTGCAAACATAAATACAAAATCCCGGGCACGGAAACATCATTGTAGCAAAGTGATATTTCAACCTGTCCCGGCCACCCCCTAGGTCTACTCAGCCAAAAATATATTACTGATGTGAGTAAACGTCGGCATTGAGAAGACAAAGGCGGCCATGCGTGGTACTTATTGTCCACGACATCCTCTTGTGCCCCATGAAGACATCCATATATGCTCGCTGACAGCACTTGCCTCTGCAGAGCACAAAGTCTATGCGGGACATCTGTGTGTGTCTGACGATGATGCACATAATACAATATTTATTATCAATCGCCTTTTGTCAATCCACTGCTAGATTAACGACTCCCCTCATCGTGTTGGTCGTAGGAGTTGTTTGATCAAACCATGTGGGGAGCGGTTAGTATAGCGGTTAGCGCGCTGCGCTATGAACCTGGCGAGCCAGTGACAATTATCTGAACCGGTCTTGGGCCTCCCCAAGATTCGATTCAGCCTCAAATGAGTACGTGGTGTGTAAAACATTGCCACTAGGGAGACAAAGGCGGCCCTTGTGTGCCGTGCCGGCCTTCAAAGGTGCTCGCTAACAGCACTTGCCTTTGTCTTGACCATCTCTCACACAAGGTCTGAGCCACAAATGAGCCACAACACCTCGCTGGTCTCGTCAAGGAGCGTAAACCATCACCACGCGAACTCCGGTCATCCTCGCAGCAGCAACAGCTTTTGGCTGACCATCGAGCAAAGATGATTACTGCATCGCGCGCTTTCAGATGCACTTCTGCGGCCGTCTGGAACGCTCTTCCTTCCGATATTAGGAAGCCACTGGAGCTATGCACGTTTAAATCATCTATATTGACAAACTCCTTTCTTTAGAACTGCTTTTTGTGTTTAGTTTGTTGTCCTTCCCTGACACCTCTGATTAGCACGTACGTACGGTGCGAAAGACGTTCAACATACATACGTACAAACCATGCTGGCAAGGGTTCGTGAAAGGGACCGCCCACCGGGAATGGTTGGGATATCACTCGCCACTGATGTCAGCCGTGTTCGGGAGTGGTCTAACCGCTATGCCAACGCAGTGCGTCAAGTGGTACTATGTAGCCATTGGTATTGGGATGTGTACACATATACATTTTCTTTCATGACGTAGCACCTCCTTAATAGGTGCTAGCTAACAGCACTTGAATGACACCCACACACAATCACATCATCTTCTTACCCACGGGATGAGAGGGAGGATAACCTCATCATTCCTGAGTACGTATTCGCATTTCCAAATATATTTGGTGGGCCACAGCATTAACACAAAGACAAATATCCCCCGTATAGCCTTAACAGACTGCCGGGGCAAGTGCTGTTAGCGAGCACCTATAAAGGCCGTCACGACACACGAGGGGGTGGGTGACCAACACCACGCCCGGCCGCCTTTGTCTCCCTAGCGGCGATGTTTACACATCGCACCAGGTACTCATTTGAGGCTGAGTCGACCTAGGGGAGGCCCAGGTACCGGTTCAGATAATCGTCACAGGTGTTGGCCGTGAGCGGGGAATCGAACCCGGGTCGCCGGGTTCGTAGCGCAGCGCGCTGACCGCTACGCCACCGCTCCCCTACACACGCACACGCCAGTACATCGGCCAGTGCAGCCACGGAAGTGATTGAGCGCGTTTAAATTCGCCACGCAGGTGTGTGTGTGTGTGCGGTGTGTTCCCGATTAGTCCGGCGAGTATGCTTGCGGTGACGCGCAAAAGACGACAACGCTACGGAATTCCACAAAGGTCGCACAAAACGGCGCCCAAGCAGCTGAAATATCGCAAGCGCCTCGAATCGCTCGAGTCCCCATCGCGATCAAACCCTACAGCTTCAACTTTGTTTACTCCTCTTCTCTGCATCGTTCGTGGCTCGTTTCGTAATGCGGTTGGTACCCTTTTGTAGCGGGTGGGTGGGGGATGATGATGGGGAGGCGGAGGGGGTGGGTAATGAAATGAGGTCGCGGGCCGGATATGTTCATCCCAGACAGCTCAACCCCGCTGCTAATGAGAGAAAAAAAATGTTCCTCCACCCCACCCACTGAGTGAGTGAGTGAGCGGCATCATGAATCACAAGGCGGAGCGTATGAGTTGGTGGCGTGAGCTCGAGTGTGCGTGTATATTGCTATATAAGAAGCAGGCGAGAGTCATTCGCCTGAGCAGCTGTCTGTGCGCGCGTGTGTGTGTGTGCCCTTAAACGGTGCGCGGTTTGGAGGCTCGGCACTGCGCGATTGCCCAGCTGCGTCTCGGGGTTTCCAAGACGGCATCCGCGCCTCGGCATTGCGCATCGAATCCGTGCAGAACTCACAAACTTTACGGCAGCAATCGCAGACGCAACGCGAGGACAATCGTGCCGCCGCGCTTATTTCAAACGAATTCCTGCGCCAGTTTTACGTCGACGAAATGGCAGTGACTCGCGAAGGGTTCCTCGTGAAAAGGGTGAGTCTTCTTCATTCGTCATTCATTCATTCTCCAGTTTCACGTTGCCTCGCACGCGGGTTGCTCCTTGTTTTTGTTAAAGTGCGGTGGGATATTTGACGCCCGCCATAGTAGCGAGGAATTTCCACCGACTGTATAATGGTTGTGAACAGGAGGAGACGACTGTGTGTGTGTGTGTGCTGTTGACGTTGGGCGCTGTGAACGCTTCATTTCATCTGGAACAGTCGGGAACTCGAAGGAATGAATTTGGCACGACGCATCACCCGCCCCCGCCCGCCGTTCTCCTCCTCGTGCGCCTGTGTGCGGTGGCTATGCGAGACGCGTGTTTATGTATGTACTGTGCCGAACTTATTCTGCGCCGTACGTAGCCAGCCGTGCTAGTACGGGGTTATGGGGAGAAAGACAACACACTAAAACACACAAAGCAGTTCTAAAGAAATGTGTTTGACACTCTAGATGATCTAAAAGCTCATAGCTCCAGTTGCTTCGTAATATCGGAAGGAAGAACGTTCCAGACGGCCGCAGAAGCGCATCTGTAAGGGCGCAACAGCTGTTGCTGCTGCGAGGATGAGCGGAGTTTGCGTGATGATGGTTTATGGTCCTTGACGAGCAGCGAGGTATTGTGATTCATTTTGTGGCACGCACTTTGTGGGTAATGAGTGCGACCTTATGAAGACTAATGCGTAGCGTTACCAGGTGTCATTGACGACGGTACGTTAATGCAGCACAGGGCGCAATCATATAGGATTGTTATGGATAGGCGCCTCTTGTAGTCTCGTGGTAGTGCCTTACGCCGATAATTCCGACTCCCAAGCCAAGCGTGACAGCATTACGCAGCAAAATCCGGCGACCTGAGTTCGATTGTCGGTCACGGATAACATCAGCGGCGAGTATCTGAACAGGTCCTCGGACTCGCCTAGGTCTACCCAGCCTTAAATTAATGTCTGATGCACCGTGCGAGCATCGGCCGTGAGAAGACACATGCTGCCGTGCGTGGGTTTGACCCCGGCACCACTCTTTGGCGGTCTTAACACTTGCTCGAGAACAGCCCTTACCCCAACAGCCTGCTCGAGGATATGGGGGGTGGGGGGTCTGTCTTATACGTGGGGAGCGGTGGCGCAGTGGTTTGGTCTGAAATCAGCAGCCAGAATAAAGCCCCCCCCCCCCCCCACGTGGAATTCTGTCCCAGAACTCCAGGAACCTTGGCGGCCAAAGTTGTCCATACTTCACCACGCTGGTCGTCACATTCTTGTTGTGCTCATGTTCTACTGACGCCCCCCTCCCCACCCCACAGGGTCACGTTGTTCACAACTGGAAGGCTCGCTGGTTCGTCCTGGACTCGAACCAGATCCTTTACTACCGGAGAGAGGGAGGGGGCAGCCCCATGTCCCTGAAAGGCTCCTTCCCACTGCAAGGGGTCACGGTTGAATCCCCCTGCCTGGAATTCAGCAACCGCACCGTGAGTATGCGCTGTTTTTTCTGGAAGACTTTGCTGTTTTTTTCCTGGATTTTTCTGTTGCGTGTAGTCACTTTAAGATCTTCTTGGCTCTTTCAGTGAAGTCACGTCGATGGGAAGTAATAAAATAATAAATATAAAACATAATAAAATAATTCTCACGACGTTTCGGCCACAACGCAAGCAGCCGTCCTCAGGTGAAGACCAGGTCTGTTGGGGAGACAGCGTCTGATTTTTATTTTTATTATTTTATTACTTCCCTTCTACGTGACTTTACCGAAAGAACCAAGAAGATCAATCCCTGCAGTCACGAAAGCTTTAAATCGTCACTTTAAGATGTTTCTTGTTCATATTTTTGTTTGTTGCGGTTGCACCCGAGTCAAGAGCCACGTGGCTCACAGGGTTATGCCTAATAATACATGAAACTGTAAACTGAAACTGAGTAGATACATGCAAATGCAAAGAAAAAGCTTCCCCGGATAGCCTTTAACAGACTGCTGGGGCAAGTCCTTTTCGTGAGCACCCATTAGGGCCGCTCCCACCCCACGGTAGAGTGGGTGGCAAACACAACGCCGGGCCGCCTTTGTCTCTCCACTGTTTAAAACACCGCACCATATACTAATTTAAGGCTGAGTCGACCTCAGGGTAGGCACAGGACCGGTTAAAAAATTCGCTCCTGATATCGGTCGCGAGTCGAACTCGGGCCGCCGGGTTGGTAGTGCAGTGCAATGCTGGTGACCACTGCACCACTGCTCCCCCACACAGGCGCGTTCACATACTATTTAGTGTTTCGTACACACAGTGTTACATTCATACACGCAGATGCATCGGGGGCTCATTCGTTAATGCATACGTTGTATGCATGCACGGATCCACTGTCTGCACGCAGAGCCGACGACGTTACAATGTCTCCCTCTGTGAGCCGGAGTTGGACTTTGAAACAAAAGTCCCCTCTTCTCACGCGTGGCCGGCTCCACGCGGAGACACAGAGGCGATTGAGAATGGTGGCCGCCGCTGAGGCCGGAGCGGAGGGAGGCGGTGGGAGGTGTGGATGACGTAGCGACAGACTTCATCTGGAAACTCTTACCGTGTGGTCACAGCGTGTGCAGACCGCGTCTCAGTGGCCCCAAGTACCCCCCCCCCCTCACCAGCAGCTGTGTCCTCATCTGTCCCGCTGTCTCCCTGCGTCTTGCCGTCTGTTCACATCTAGCTGTGTTCTCACCATCTGCCTTGCACACGTACCTTTGATTTGCCTCAAGTCTTCCTGTGCCTCCATGTCTCCCTGTCTCAATATGTCCCATCCCCGCTTATCTTTGTCCCGTGGGCTCCCTATCTCGAACCTCCGATTAGCACGTTTTGGGAACGTACGCCGGGAAATAAGTTTAACATACACACACGTGTACCACTGGAACCTCATTTGCCAGTAAAAAATACGATAATTGTTTTTTTACCCTTTTATCTGGCAACAAAACTGACACCTTTTTTACATTATCAGAGTTATGTTTTTTGTTTGCATTATGACTGCAGGTATTGTGGTCTATGCAAACATGACTCCTTGTAAAACAAGGTGTCAGTTTTGTTGCCAGATCAAAGGGTAAAAAACCAATTATCACACACGCGTCTCAAGTCTCCGTGTCCCCACATATTCCCACATCTCTCTATCTCGGTCTCCCTGTCTCTACATCTTCGTCCCCGTGTTCCTTTGTCCCCGCGTCTCCCTGCCTCGAGTCTCCGTGTTCCCATGTCTCCCACACCGCCCATGAGGTCACCGATTCCAAGACCCACTGACCAAGTTTGGTCACGTTCCAACAACTCAGCGATTTTTTCCCTCGATTAATATTTTTTTTGTCCGAAAAAATTCCGAGTGCCAAGAGCACGTGCAATATTTTCCATAACGATTGAGCGTGTGCTTATTATTTTAGTTGCCCCCACCCCCCATCGTTAGGCGATACCGCTGCTGGCAGTCTGTCTCTCGTTTCTCCCAATTTCATTCCAAGTCGTGTCTTGAGACGAAGAATCCGTTTAACGCTCTCGCAAGGGGCATTACATCACCCCGTGTGTTAGAGAACATCTTGCATAAGAACACATCGTAGAACTACTTATGAGAGCCCTTAAAACACGAGGCCTACTTTCTAACACACTCCTGTAGGTGTATGGTCAGTGCATGGCAATAAACCCGGTATATTTTTTATTCTCAAAGCTAGAAAACAATGAAACTAATGGGGGGAAAGGAGATGAACGCGATCGTATTTTTGGTGTACAGACATTGGTGACCCGGCTGATAGCATCAACTCGCTACACTTGGGAAGTTAGTTTATAATTCCGGGCAAGCCGAAACCCGAATTCAAATCCAGGATCTCTGAGGCACTCAGCCACCGTCAATTTTCTTTTAATCAGTTGGTTGTTTTAAGTCCTGGTTTTGCGCTACACTCAGCCCACCATCTCTCCTATGCCAATGACACATCTCCGTGGCCAGAGCAAGTGCTCTTACGGGACAAAAACACACCGATGCACTCATACAAAGTTGTGCTAATATTGTATTTATCGACATCAAGCGGGATGACTTGCTGAGTGGGCCCCTTCACTGGCCGCCTTAACCCATAACTTTCCAACTGCGAGCGCGGCATTCTAACCACAGCACTGACCGTCGATGCCACCAAATCTCGCTACCATTTCCTTCCTTCTGGTAAATGCCACATTTTGTTGCACAGTCAACACAAGCCCTCCACTCGAGCCTCGTTTCCATCCTCGCACTACTCTAGGTTTCTGCCTTGTGACACGGACAAATGTGTCCTTCAAGGATCACTTTTACAGCCTTGTCACCGCCACCACCACTGTCTGACTTGAGGTCTTCCCCTTGGTCACCTACCTCCGTGTGGCACTCCAATGCCAGTGTCGGTGACCTGACCTCCTGCTGCTCCATCCTGCACACGCGTGCCAACCGACACGACCTGCCGACTGCATCTTCAACTGGTGGCCTTTATCGTGGTTGGCGTGGGCCCCTGGTGCAGTGAATTAAATGCATGGGGGTGCCCTGTTCAATGTTTTTTAGCCTGTTTTGTTGACCCAAGTGCCTTGTGCCCCTCCGATCCATGGTGCAGTTGCACAGCCTTCACACTCCTCGACAGCTACGCCACTCTCTGTGATGTTTTCTTGTCCAGTTCGCTGCCGAACGTGCAAGCTGCAAAGGGAGTGACATCAGCCCTCATGGTTAACAGCGCTTGAGCCGACACTGCTGAGACCCTGGGTTCGATTGAACCGGGGTCTTGAGTGCAGGGAGGCGATGGTCTCAGCCTGATCACCAATGACTGAACACAGATTTTTAAAAAACCATCACGCTAAATCTGATTCTGTACTTAATGTCGCTAAATTCGAGCTCACAGAACTAGATAAAAAAAGTAAATTTGGCCGTCGTGCGATGAACATTTCTCTCAAATGGTACAGTGATTGAGAAACTTCTGCCATTGTACTGTTTTTGGCCATGCACATATAGTTTCTCATTGTAGGGCCACAGCGTTATTGACGAATGCCATGACGGAATTTCACCACGCGTGGTCGTGGGCCCGATGCCCAAGCTGAATCCCAGAGGCACGCCGCTTACCAACGCCGCTCGCCGCTCTGCCCCCCTCCCCAACCCCTCCAGACGGTGTTCAAGCTCCAGGTGCCGGACAAGGGGAGCTTCTACCTGCAGCCGTCGAGCCGCGAGGAGCGCGACTCATGGGTTGCGGACATCCACGCGGCGTTGGGCATCTCGGTCGGGGGCAGCCCCAACAGCCCCCCGCAGTCCCTGACTCCCTCACCCCAAGCACACAGCCCATCGCTGACCGGGCCCAATGTCAACCTCGCGTGAGTACCAGCAAGCTGGTGGACCTGTCTGCCTGTCCGCTCACCTATGCGCTTGCTTATCTGCTTACCTACCTGTCCACATTTCTGCCTGCCTACCTCTCTACCTGCCTGCATAGCTATCGGCTCACCACGCTAGCAGTATATCAGCCTGCCTACCAGGATATCTCTCGACTCTCCTGTCCGTCTGTCTGCCTACCTCACCGCTTCTCGGCTTGCATGACTGAGTGCCTTTCCGTCTACCCAGCTACCTGCCTGCTGACCTTCCTGTTTATCTCCATCTTTACCAACCCTACAAATCTCCTTACGTGTCCGCGAGTCCAGCCGACCTGTCTGGTCTGTCTACCTGCCTGTCCGTCTTTGTCTCTGGTTGCCTACCTGCCCGCTGGCTTACGTGCCCGCTGACGCTGCTTACCGGTTGCGGTTCCACCTTGTCTGGGGCGACCCGTGTGCTCACGCGCGCCTTCCCTGGCTGCTGCATGCCCAGGGAGTTGGTGGAGAAGATGAAGGACACCGCGCTGGGGATCGCGTCCGAGTCTCATCACGAGCAGAGCGTCACCTACCGGCACTGCTTCACAGGTAAGGCGCCTCGCTTGCCTGCATACGTTACCTTGTTACCTACTTACTACCTCTTCTTGGTTCTTTCGGTAAAGTCACGTAGAAGGGAAGTAATAAAATAATAAAAATAAAACATAATAAAATAATTTATTTTTATTTTATTATGTTTTATTTTTATTATTATAAAATAAAACATAATAAAATAATTTATTTTATTTTATTATGTTTTATTTGTATTATTTTAATACTTCCCTTCTACGTGACTTTACCGAAAGAACCAAGAAGAGGAATCCCTGCAGTCACGAAAGCTTTAAATCGATACTTACTACCTGTTTACTCCATTACCTATCTGTCTGTCTGTGTCTACTCCATTACCTGCCTACCAACTCCTACACTACGTGTTTGCTATGTATGGTCACTTGAAACTGTGGACACCCTTTCAATCTAAAAAAATATTACGTAATTACTTGTTGACTGACCTATCTGCATTCCTATCCACGTTGATATTGGCCTGTCTACCTGTACGTCTACCTGGCTGTCTGTCTCCCTACCTGCCTGTCTACTGGTGTACTTGACCTGCCTACTTACCCATCTACCTGCCCAACAATCAAATAAGTTCCCATCTGTGGAATGCCAACCGTCATCCTGCCCCCGTCACAGCAATGCGGAGTTTCCATCACCGGTTCAAGACAATCACCGCACACTCTCATGTCGGCCGGGGGACGCCTTACGATTATGAACCTTGTTGGAGTAACCTACCGCCTGCCCCACCTAACCCCGATCCCAACGCGAACCCCACCCCCGGCATGTGTAGGGGCGAGCGTGGTAGACTGGCTGCTGGCACGTGGGGTGGCGCCGTCTCGCAACGAGGCCGCCCTGCTCGCCTCCATGCTCCTGCAGGGTGGCCTCCTGGAGGCGACCAGCAGTCGCGGGAGGGCGGCCGCCTCCCTGCCCGATCTCGCCCAGCGCTTCCTCGACGGATCCGATGCGTTCTACTGCCTGGTGAGTGTCTTCGAACACTTTCCAATCGAGGGTGAAAGCATTTATCCATCGCCTCTGTCTGTCCGCCCATCCGTCTGTCTGTCCGTCAGTCCGTTTTTCCGAAGTGACAGCGATGGAGGGGGGGGGGACACAACATGATCCAATATTGACGGGACTGTAGGAGGTTGCCCGATTGAAAACCGGCCGAGCGAATCGATCGCAAGGGGCCGCCCAAAACGCGGCAACGTTGGGTCTCGTCTGAACGACGCGGGTCTCCCTCTCGTCTCTCATCCGTCTCGTGCGTTCCTTCAGAACTGTGTGGGCGATTGCGCTATAATTCATAACAAATAATACATTTCTGAATTTGTGCGAGCGCGGCAATCAATTTTAACGGTTAAACAATAAATTGCTTATATGGCCGTGGTGCTCGCAGTCTATGGGTACGAGCACTTGCAGATTTTACATCGCCTATTTATACAGTGGCTAACTTACAGTTCTTTGTCAATCCACTGTTGGGTAAAGGCCTCCCCCCATTGCTGTGTTGGTCATGGTGGGGGGCAGGAGGGGGTCTATTTGATCGTACTTCATCACGCCGGTCGGTGCTGTTCAGAGAAAGTGGAGGCTAGGAACGGTTCAAGCATCACTTGCCGCTGATGTTAGCCGCTGATGTTAGCCGCTGATGTTAGCCGCTGATGTTAGCCGCTGATGTTAGCCGCATTGAACTCGGCGATTTGATTAATTGTCACGATTCAAAGAAATCAATTGCATCGTTTAACAACGCGGTGCGTGTAGAATATGTGCTTTGAAAGGGAATACCAATCGATGGATCGACGCGTTGATGCACCCATTGACGGCACACCGTTTGTTCTTTTCTTGTGCAGTCTGAAAACAATAGCAAATTTGGCACGGAGCTTACGGCCAAAGAGATCATCAACGGAATCTCATTCTCCGGGAAGATCATTCTGCAGGGTTACCTGATGAAACAGGTAAGGTTACGGGTCCAATGCCTTTCAGTCTCAGAAATCATCATCACCACAACCAACATTAACAACATTATCATCACCACAACCATCAATATTATCATTGGAACAACCATCATTAACAATAGTATCATCACCACCACCACCACAACCATCAGCATTATGATGAATACCATCATCATAATCATCAGTATTATTCTTACCATCCCTATCATCATTACTGCTACGAGCATGATCATGAACATCATCAAAACAATCGTTGTCATTTCCATTATAATCCTCATCACAACCATTATCATTATTATCATCACCACAACAACCGACATCATCATTTCCACTATCTTCATCAGCACCGTGAGCACTACCATTATTATCACCATCACCACGACCATCATCATCATCGTTACTACCATGAGTGTCAGCAACATAACCATCATCAACACAGCCACGACCAAATTCTCGAACACCTCTATGATCAAGTGGTTGCGGTCATGGTAAATTGGTGTCGTTGTTGGCGGTGGTGACGGTGATGATAATGATTGTGGTGGTTGTGATGATCGTGGTGATGATGATGGTGATGATGATCATGATAGTGATGTTGATCGTGACGGTGGTAATGATGATCATGGTTGTGGTGATGATCATGACTGTGGTAATAACACTGCTGATGATGATGCTGATGACTGTGTTGTTACAGGGACATCGGCGTAGGAACTGGAAAGTGAGAAAGTTTATCCTGAGAGAAGAACCCTCTTACCTGCACTACTATGACCCCACCAAGGTGACCTCCTCATCTCACCTCCTTACCCCACCTCATTAAAGTGTCAGCGTGCATGGGGCGCAGTGATTGCACTCGTAGCCCGACGACCCGAGTTCGAGTCTCACTTATGGCCAACATCAAAGACAAATATCTGAACTGGTCCTGGGCCTCCCCTAGGTCGATTCAGCCTTAAATGGGTATGTGGTGTAAACATATCACCACGAGGGAGACAAAGGCGGCCGGGTGTAGTGCTGGCTACCCACCTCTCATGTGACATGCCGGCCTTAAAAGGCGCTGGTTCTCAGCACTTGCCCCGACAGTCTGTTAAAGGGTAGACGGGGATATTTGTCTTCGTATGTGTCATAGTGTTCATGTATGTGGGGAGCGGCGACCAAATGTTTAAATGCACTGCGCTACAAACCCCAATAGCGTGAGTTCGATTCGCAGCCATGACTAACATCAGTGGCGCGCGATACTGAACCCAGTGCTGGCCTCCCCAGGTGTGGTTGGCGAAGACAACGGTGGCATTGTCAGAACCTGTCCTGAGTAATAGAACAACCTGTGGTGGGCCACATCTAGGTTGACTGAGCCTTAAATGCGGTGTGGGTTAACATTATTGACACACTGGAAAGAGAGGGGCAGGCAGGCCGGCAGGCAGCGGCGCGTGGCTCCCGCCGCACCGCCTCGCTCGTGTGCCTTGGGCGCCGGCCTTAATGGGCGCTCGCTAACTGTGTGCATGTCTCTCTGTGGTGCGTGCAGGAGAGATCCGAGCGCCCTCTGGGGGGGTTCCCCGTCCGGGGCTGCCTGGTCACGGCGCTGGACGACGGAGGGGTGCCTCCCGGTAAGCCACAAATGCCGCCAAGGCACGACTCATTATCGTTACTCTACGTTGTTGCTGTGTGTCATCCCAATTGAGCAACTTGCAGGTTAATGGTTCAGCCATTGGGATGTTTTGGCCAATACCAGTTACAATGTACGTGATTTTAGGTTGTGGAGGAAAACGGAGAACTCAGAGGAAGCCCATGCAGAACAGGAGGAGAAACATTCAAACGCCACACAGAAAGGCGCCAGATTTGGGCGTTGAACCCAGGGAATTATTTTTGTGAGGCACAAGTGTTACCATTCCGCCGCCCTGATGATAATGCTGCCACTTTTATTTTGTGTCATGATCTTCCTCATCATCATCAACTGCTTCAGGTGAACACAGACAATCGTCATCATCATCATGTGAATATCATCATCATCATCATGTGAATATCATCATCACACACGTGTGCTTACAATTCAGATCTTTCACCCTCGAGTGGGTGTGGCACCGCGGGGGGGGGGGGGGGGGGGACGATTTGGGGGAGGTCCCCATCCAGCGGTGGATCGATCGTGGCTGATAATGTTCTACAAACCCCCAACGGCCATTTGTGCCCTTGTATAGACAAGTCTGGAGTGGACGTGTTGAGACGGGACACGGGAGGGAGTGGCGGTCACATTCCAAACCGTTAACGCGAGCCTCGTGCTGAAGACAACCAAGTTAAATAATGATATATTAAGACGTTATGTTAGCCTCTTATATCAGTTATATTCGTCTGCAGTATTCTCTCGTTCTTCGTGAGGGAAACGTTCCGGAGATGATCGTGAAAAGCAAATTTCACGTATAATGTTATTGGCGTACGAAAACATATTTTTTTATGAGCTACTTTCAATAAATGCTGTAGATAAATAAGCTATTAGATACATGAAAATTATAACACGAACAAAAGTCGTGAGAATGTTATTGTTTTACATTTTTATTATTTTATTGTTTCCTTTCTACGTGACTATACCGAAAGAACCAAGAATATTAAATAATTGTTGACAATTTAACTTACCTTAAATGATGGTGATGTTGCACATCATCGCTTTATCTCATCACATTCTCGCGTCACATTCTCTCTCATCACTTCGTCTCATCGCTTCCTTTCTCTCTCTCTCTCGATGCAGCAGTCGCGTACAGTTCTAGAAGCGATTCGGCGGAGAGCCAAATTCGCTGATAGCCAAGTTGGTGAATAGCGGGAGAACACCGTCCACGCACGGCACAAACCTCTCCACTTGTGGCTTTTCGGCGTTGTTTCTGCGCGTTGCCCGTCACGCTTTTGTCCGACGCCTCGCTCCGCGTGCCGGGAGCTTCCCCGTGAACTCTGTACTTCTGACGCCGCACCGAACAACAGCACAAGCGGCGGCACAACCGCGAAAATTCTCTCCTGGGGGAAGGGGGGACAGCCGTGCCGTGTGGCGCGGCACGGCCGCTGAAGAAAAATAAAAACCTCGTCGCCGCCGCCGTCATGATTTCATTATTTAGAAACCACGACCACCGGCCCCGCACCTCGTGCCAGCCAGCGTCTAGACACATTGGCTGCGGCGTGGCCACACGAAGGCAAACCACCAAGACAGGTGTTTGCTCTGTACCTGTGGTTGCCATCGTTTAATCAGACAGTAATTTGACATTGTCATCATGATCAAGCAATCGAACTTTATTTCTTCGAGGTGTCTTTCTTTAAATCAAGGCCTCCTTCCTGTATAGATATGTATATAAATCATTCTCCTCCGTCAAAACTACAAAAAAAATGTGCAATTTAAATTGGGTTAATCTCCAGCAATACATTTTGTCATGTTCATTTAGTTTTCATTTCATCTGTAAATGCCGGGCTAAGCAGGTGTGGTTATTTACCGAGGAAAACCTCGGCGAGTCTCAAGGCTCATCTCTCTTTCAAGAGTGTCCTGCTCCAGCAATGGGGATGTTTGGCCAGATGCCATGAATTTGCTTTTGTTAACACGTTTAAACAATTATGTGCCCCCCATTACGTAGCCTGCGCAAGCTCTATGGCAACTTGTTTGTACACAGTGGTAACCCATCAAAGCACTATTCAGGCTCCAACCTGCTTAGCTTCCAGAGATCGGGCGCATTCCAACTTGACGCGATAACGGCGCGAGAGGGCAAATGGTCTTGCTCATGCTGCTGCTGGATATCGATAACATCAAGGACGACGGCGATGATGAAGTGAAACAAATGATGACAATGATGACTTAGCAGTGGCGAGATCGCTCATACGGCTGGTGTGTATTGGCTGCAAAACACTCGGTGCCGTCTGGTTTGCAGCGGACGTTAAATATCTCGCGGCATCACTCGAAAATGTGCCGGCATTGTGGTCCAAATCTCGCCGAACTCTGTAAGCAAAAAAAAGTTACTCGCAAATAAGCAAATTACTTAAACAGGAAACCAGATAGTGAATCGTCGCCCCCGACCGCAAAAACACACACACACAAGTAGACTCGTTCTGAAAGAGCTCTTAAAACCCTTAGCCAAGCTTTTCCTGGTTAAAAATAAATGCACGTACCCGTACGCGTCGTGATAACTGTGTCTCTGTCTGCTGTGTTTCCCCCCCCCCCCACCCCGGCCTCTCCCCCCCCCCCCTTCGTAGGCGTAAGGGGGAACGTGCAGGATAACCTTTTCGAGGTGATCACGGCCGACGAGGTCCGATTTTATCTGCAGGCTGCGTCGGCTTCTCAGCGCAGCGAGTGGATCCGGGCCATCAGGCAGCTCAGCTGAATGCACTTCGCCCTCCGTCAGGGCCACCACGCCGCCAGCGCTCGGTTCTGCAGCCCCACGTGTAACCCTCTCAACACGCGCTCCGAATCTGTAGCAGCGAGCGCTGCGTACGCTCACCTGTCGTCTGCAATCAAAAGGACGCTCCAACATATTCGTCAATCGCACTGCCCTGAAACGAACGTGCCGCGAGGAAGGGTCATTGCTTGAAACGTCGTCTGTTTTATGTATTATTATTATTGAGGCCCGCAGTTTTATTGATGAATGTGTTGATTTGCTTTGTTGATTGTGCTTGGGCAGCAGCATCACCAAATGATTTGTTTGTGCATTAGCTCCGTCCATATGTCTGGTGGAGGGGACCAGGATAACTCGTGAAGATGATGCAATGTGCACGCTACTTTAGTATAACACATGCGTTGCTATTGGGGAATCGCCCTGTAGATAACTGACAACATTTATCAAAGGTTCAAAGGTCAAATCCTGGCGACACAAACCCAGAGCACAGAGCACTTATTTGTAAATATGCAAACACGTATGTAGCCCCGCTCAGCTACCCGTCGTCTTCTGTACCGTCGATTAAATACCTCCCGATGACAAACGCGCACATTTGGAAAGTGTTACGCGTAATCCAGCGCGAAGGCATGATTTTTTGTCCATTGCCAGTTTCACCGGGAAAGCCGCAACGAGTCTCAGAACCCCATTTATTTCAGGAGGGTCCTGCTACACTGGGATGTTTGGTGGCCAATTCCATCGGTGGGCGTTTGGCTTCATGTTTGAAGAAACGGGAGAAACCGGAATAAATGCCACGTGTTATATAGAAGCCGTGTTATATTGAAACCCTGTTATATAGAAACCCTGTTATACAGACACCGTGGTATATAGAACCCGTGTTATATACAGAAACCGTGTTATATAGAGACAGTGTTATATAGAAAACGTGTTATATAGAAACGGCTTAAACATTTGACGTTTAGCTCAGATAGGCAATTATAACCGTGGCACCCAGAGAGTGGCGACCAAAGGGAAACAAATCTAAAGCCGGAAGTTGGTAAGCGACTTGCAGGATGAAGACCTTCCTACACCCTGTCGGTTGTGGGGGGTCGTTTGACCATACTTCACCACACCGGTTCGTGCATGATTGGTGAAGGGGGTTGTGGAGGGGAGCACAGGACCGGTTCGGGTATCGCTCGCCACTTATGTTAGCCGTGGCCAGGAATCGAACTCAGGTTTCTGGGCTCATAGTGCAGTGCAATAACCACTGCAATCACCATAAACTGATTTTCACTCATTATTGTTATATAAAAGTTAGGCCTGTAATCTGCATATGTTACTATCGTGTATTTATTAAACTTTTTTTAAAAATATATATTTTGGTTGTTTTATTTATTGTACTTAACACTGAAATATAAACACGTGTACATGTGTTAGTGAAGCTGTCACCTCCATCTTCTTGGTTCTTTCGGTAAAGTCACGTAGAAGGAAAATAATAAAATAATAAAAATAAAACATAATAAAATAATTCTCACGACGTTTCGGCCACAATGTCTTCAGGTGGAAGACGGCTAATAATAAAATAATAAAAATAAAACATAATAAAATAATTATCACGACGTTTCGGCCACAACGCAAGCAGCCGTCTTCCACCTGAGGACGGCTGCTTGCGTTGTGGCCGAAACGTCGTGATAATTATTTTTATTTTTTTATTTTTTATTTTCCTTCTACGTAACTTTACCGAAAGAACCAAGAAGATGAATCCCTGCAGTCACGAAAGCTTTAAATCGAAACTGTCACCTGCAGCTAAGCAGCTAGAATAGCAGGGCTTCCGATCGCGAGGTCATCGATTGCCAAATAAAAACAAAGATGGCTGATCAATGGATTGCCGGTAAAAGTTTAAACTTGTCACGCGCCTATGCACGGCATCCGCTCGCTCTGGAAGTGAAAGAGAGAGAGAGGACGACTCCGAGGCTCCAGGAACCAAAGACGAGTGGGAAGGCGGCAGCCACGCCACGAGCGGGTGCCCACAATTGCCCAAGCTCTGCTGTCCTCCACCAATATATCGTGGCGCTTATCGGCCAATGGACGAGCGTTTACATATGGGAGGGAACGGTGAGCGCACCGGAGAAAACCCACGCGTGCGAGGGTGAAGCACTCAATCCCAGGGGGGGGGGGTGGGGTCGGCAAACCTGAGGCTCCGATGCCGCAATGCGGACGGCTCATTAAGGACTGCACCGTGGCGATATTTATTCAGGACCACCGCCTCGCGTTCAGACGCATTGCGGCTCTTGAATTATTGAGGGGTGTTTTTTTGTTGTTACCGAATTGGTCGAAAATAAAAAAATACTTTTTTTTAAACACGCTTTAATGAAATGCACTGTCCGAGCTGCCCCTCCCCCTGCCCCCTTCCCCCATCGCCCCTCCCCTCCTTCCACATCCCCCGCCCCTCGGCGTGGCTCCCCGAGGCTTGCCGCGAAGTAAGGGACCACGTGGTGATTTACAGGCAACGTGAGTTGAGCGTCGACAATTAGAGCCGGAAACGGGGACAATTAGAGCCGTTAAAAAGATTGTTTAAAATATATATTTCTTGATAGAATATCGTATTGTCACCAGTATGACATACCTATACGAAGTTTTCAGTCGATAGCACATTGGGAAGTGTGTAAAAATTGAGTTACAAGATTTCTTTTTTGAGGATACAACAGACGAAGTGAGTGAAATAAAAGCATGTAATAATAAGAAGAAGAAATGGCTCTTCTTGTTACGTTGCTGGCCGACCTCTGCTCTATCCAAAACAGATGTAACAGGTATCCACAGTCTAATTGTGTTTTTGCTGTACCGCCCTCTCGTGGCGAGCCAGGGCCATAGCAACCTCCACGACACCCGCGGTGAAGGGAATCTTGCAACATCATTTGAGATCCACCGTAAAAAACTACTTTAAAAATTAACCCGTAAAAACAAAGTTTTTCCCTATAAATCCTTTATATGCGTGGCGGCTAGAGTCCTCTCGTCCTCTGGCTTGAGATGGCTGCCACCTATGGGTCAGATGATTGGTTGTGCGCCATTAAGCAATTGGTAATTACATATAATTTGTTGTTCCTAAAAAGTGTCAAATTTTGGAAAAAAAATTCACGAAAATTAATTGTCACGCACAACGAGTCTGTGTGGAAAATGTCAGCTCGATTGGATCACGGGAAGTGGGTTAAAAAACGACCGAAAGATTTGCACGGTCGTAAGCGCGCAAGCAAGCGAACTTAATATAAAGGATTTCATAAAGTATTTTCCCCACATCCCGTCAGCCACACGGCCTTCTGGGAGCGCACACATTCAGCGGCATCGACTGCACAATACAACTATGGAGAGGTCTCGATTTTCAGCATCCCATCGGCAGATTCAGCCTGCCTTAGAGCGTTAACTTTAAGCGCGTTCAAGTAGCCACTTGTCGCCGCTGGAAGGAACATTTTTGCAATGGTCGGAAGTTGCCTGGCGTGTGCGCGAGTTAATGTTGTGTTTGCCCACCAGAGGCAATGAACATCATACTCGGCACTCGGTCTGGTAAAACTCGCCACACCCATTGCTAATGTGTTGCGCTAATTGTCATTTTTCAGGAGTGCTATTATTGCAAAGACCCCCTCCCCCCCACAGGTGTACCACACTCCAAGCCTCACATAAGGGCGATTGTAGCAATGAATGCATCACTGTGGGCCGAATGAATGCACGTGTGATTTGGCGAGTTCATGACTCTTACACGTAAACTCGAGCGTCGCCAGGTCGTTAGCGGTAATCTCGTTAGCGGTAATCGCCGTGGTTTCAGCGCTACCCCCAATGCGGCCGGGTAACTTCTCGGGGTATTCACTACCACGGGCGTGGTGGTTGAGCCACCGAGCAGACACCAGTACCAATTAGGTACGGGTACGGGTAGCCATTTGCGACCCTGGTGCGGCCGGGTACGGGTAAGGAATCAAAACCCGTTTGCGACCTCTGGCAGACACCAGTACGAATTATGAGGGTCACACCCGGGCTGTAGACGCTCATGGTTTGTTTTTCGTTAAATGTAGGGGAGCCGATGGGTGTTTTTCCCAGTCACTAATAACTGCTTTAAAAATTAAAAAACACCCATATATAGCGATACCACGATTAACATCTGCCCCCTCTTGTTTCACATAAAGCCTCCCAAAACTTGACTTGTCTGGCCACCGTCATTCCGAATCGCTACACCCCCCCCCACTCCACGCAGCACGCTTCTGCTAGCTCCTTCCTCCTCTCCATGTATTCCCTCCACCTCTCATCACCCTCTCATCCCGACATCTTGGTCCGGTACTCCCCCCACCCCACGTCCTCCCCCTTCTTGCGCTCGTCTCCCTGCTGCTCATCTTGAGCAGTGCCCTCTCGTCTGCCTTGGGGGGACTTCCATCCCGGCATCCCTTCCTTCCCGCTCATCTCGCCTCTCAGTCTATGTCGCCTCGTCCCGGGTGGCGTCTCACAATCTCTGCATTGCCCTTGCAATGCATCCTCTGCAGTAACCGCCAACATTGCCCGACCCTACAGCGGCCGGCAACGTGCACGCGGCTCTTTGACCGCTTCGTGACGTTAAAGACCACCCGCCTCGTACTCAAATGCATTGTGGAAATTTTGAGTTTAGAGAACCCGAAAAAAATTGGTTATTGACACCTGGTCTATTACCGTGCCCTTATGCAGCATCTTTGGTCCCATTTTAGCAATACATTTCCTCTTAATTCACACGCTTTCTCTGCCGTCTTCCCTTTCCCGTTCATTTGTATTTTTCCCCATTAGATGACCGGGTATCCGTGACTCTACCCCCCTCGCCATAGAGCATCACAACTGTTGATGGCGAGGATTATTTTTCGTTACTTTTCATTGGACCAGCCGCGCCCTTTGGGGGGAGGCGGGGGGCATCAAGACTCGATCGTGCGGTCAGAACATTTTAGATTGGGGGAAAAGGGACACATTCCAGATTTTCACAAAAGCTTGAGCGGGTTGGAATCGGGACACGACACGAGGAACGATGTCGTCAACCCACTGGAACGTTCTGTGGCCGTAACCATACATTTCCCTCCTCACTGCCCAGCCTCATTTGCAGACATCGTCTGTGCTACTTTGGTTTCCGATGGCGGGGAAATGGTGAAGCTGTGGGTGCGTGGCTGGACATCGGTCAGCCATGGCCAACGGCTGGGCCCATCGAGATAAAGTTCCGTTTGGAGCCGAATCCTAATAACTCTTGGCGGGTAACCAGGGGTTACTCAATTTCTTATCGAATATCGCTGGCAGAGGAAGCGGAATGCGGCCAAAAATAGAACGAAAAGAAGCTCCCCCGGCTTCAATGATTCACGTCCCCAGCGAATCGATGTTGTCAGCGATGGGTGGCGGCCACCATTTGGTTCACGACTCGTCTCATTCATTCATTTACCGTCACGTGTTTTTTATCCCCCCCCTCCCACCGTCAGCCTGGTTCACAGTTCTGTGCCACTGCCAGTCTCTCCAAAATTGTATTAATATTTTTTTTTATTTGCAATCGCGCGCCAGGCTAGACACACAATTAGAGCCACATTTTAGGGAGGCAAATCCCAACCCTCTGGTCACTTTCGTTTCTCCACCCCCCCCCCTCACAATTTTTCCTTGCATTTCATTTGCGGAGGTCACAAGGTCGTTGGCGATTAGTTGGACGGACGAGATTTACTTTCACGCTTGTACGAGGGATGGCGAGAAAACTCACGTGGGCAAAATGGCGTTCCCAGTGCCAAGCTGTGCAAGGGGGTAGAGACGCGAGGGCTCAAGGGGGTCTCTGTCCTGCTACAAAGGTGGCTGCCCTGCAGTGGGGGGCCGAGAGGCAGAACTGTCCGGGCAGGCTTTCTATTAACGGGGAGGTGGAAGTCTGCTCTGGATAAGCAGCGACCGTTGCAGCAGCGGTACCGGAGAAACGAGTGGGAGACTGCACCAGTGGCCCCTGATTGAAGCCGAGGCACCAGGAGACGGGTTCACATCACATGGATTTATGAATGACCGATGAGCAGTAGCGGGGGGGGGCAGGAAACAGGAAACCCGAGCAGCGGTGGATGCAGTAATGATCAGTGGCAGCAGAGATGACACAAACTGCCGATGAGATGCTTGTGGTCATGCCTAATAGTAACAACAATAATCGAGAAAAAGTTAGGAGACGTACAATAACGACTTTGTTGACAATAGCAGTAGAAAATAAGACTTCTCCAATGCCCATCGTGGTAGCAGTAGCAGACGAGACGAGAGAGAAATAAAATCAAGTGCGATCTTCAATCAAATCGGCTTATCGCCGAATACCAGCCTCAAAAAAAATATTCATACACGCCAAGAGCTCCATTCATAGCACGAGCTCTGCAATCCAACCTCACGCGAGCCCGTGGCATACAACGGAATCTGCTCTGGAAAGAGGGATGGGAGACCAGGGTGGAGTTTGATGTGAGGGGAGGGATGGGTGGTCAGGGTGGAGTTGGAGGTTCGGGGTGGGATGGGTGGCCAGGGTGGAGTTGGAGGTTCGGGGAGGGATGGGGGGGTCAGGGCAGATTGGCACCGCGAGCCCTAGTGGACAGACACGTCCCCGTAGACGAAGAAGCATGTGATGCTCGCCAGGGCTTTAATGCGATGAGAGAACGTGAAGACCACGGCGTGGTTGACCTTGACCACAAAGTAGGCCTCCTCGCAGATCACCTCTAGCTGCAGGCAGAGAGCACACGCACGCACTGGAGCACGCACACAGCGCAGGTCGCGGCAAGTCACAGGCATCGACGTGTCAATTAAAAGCAATCTCGGCGATGTGGGGGTGGGGGGACAGCGCGCAAAAAACGTGAAGGCGACTTGTAGGTTTTTTTTGGTGACAAGTCCTAAAAGAAATATTCACATTTTTGTTGTCAGAATGGCCGTTCGGAATTTACAAATGGATTCTCGCGACGACAGTGCAGTCTAAGTAAATTGGGCAGCGGGGGGGGGGGGGGGGGTTGGGGGCGTTTCCCTGTCCAACTGTCCAAACTTTGCCACCATTTCACACCCCGACCCGACGCCTGGGCCCCCCGACTTTGGATTGTGCAGTTGCACCGCCTGTGCTCTGGACAGCCGCACAACTCACCAAGAAGGCCTGCCCTTGAGCGAACGGGAAGGCCACCCGAGAGAAGCGCTCCTCCTCACCCCACCTGCCGTTGATGCGCGCGTTTCTCACCACCACCTCGCCTTCTTCCTCGTCGTCAAAGCGCGGGTTCACCTGCAGTGCGACGTTGCCCGTTCTGCACTGCAGCAGGTTGAGCGCGAACCTGGCGAGAGGAGAAGTCGCTGAGAGAGCTGGGGACGGGCGCGCGACTCTCAATCGGAAGGTGGGAGGGGGGAGAGGTGGGGGCTGTCCGTCTGCATGGGCTGCAACGTGCCGCAGGGCGCCTGGTTAAAAAGAAAATCTACCTTTTCGCCTTCGGGGGCACGCAGCCGTCGATAACGATGGTCTTCCCCGGGAAAAGACCTCCAACGATATCGGATCCATACTTGATGGTCTTTGTGAAACAGGGGGGGTGGGATGGGATGGGCAGGCAGCCATCATTTTGCAAGCAGGAAGGGAGGGCGACATTAAGACACTCAAGACATGTTTGGGGGGGGGGGGGTTGAGGGTAGTTAAGTTAGGAGGTGCACATCAGCTGTAGCCGAGGGGGTAGGACACGAAGTGGCTTCGTTTAACACTGGCTACCTATGAATGGATTGCCCTCTCGTACCCAATTGGTGCCGCTAAGGTGCACACCTTTCCAAATCGGCGGGCCTCATGTGGTTGTGCAGACATGCAAAATAAAGCCGCAGGCCGACACAGCCCACGGACCAGCCACAGGGTCCCCTCCAGTGACGTACAGCCGCATAACAAAAACTCGCATTCTTCAAACACTTTGACCCGAGAAGAAAAAGTGTATAGTAATAGGCAACGATTTGGGCAATGGGAAATTCTTCACAGCATGTGAAGATGGGGGGGGGGGGGCCCACGACTTAGGGCCACTGCCAGAGGTGCCGCCTATTAAACACACACTTCCTTCTAAGGCCACAAGCAGTGTGTGTGTGCGTGCGCCGCTGCCGATGGTGGGTGGAGGAATCTACGAACGGACGCCACACGGTGGTGCCGCCGCGTACGTTGGTGCCGAGGGGCGCGAGGATTCTCAGCTTGAAGATGTAGGCGGTGGGGTGCAGCACGAGGCGGTCCACCCAGTGCAGCTCGAAGCGGTGGGCAAAGTGCACCACAGAGCTATCGTTGCACATCACCTGCACACGCCGCACACACGCTGTAAGCAAAGGTCAAGGACGACACAGATTCCCACCCCTGAACACCGGCCATAGCCTTAACAGGCTGCTGTTACATTTCGATTTAAAGCTTTCGTGACTGCAGGGATTCATCTTCTTGGTTCTTTCGGTAAAGTCACGTAGAATGGAAATAATGAAATAAAAAAATTTAAACATCATAAAATAATTCTCACGACGTTTCGGCCACAATGCAAGCAGCCGTCCTCAAGTGAAGAACAGGTCTGTCGGGAATAATTATTTTATAATGTTTTATTTTTATTATTTTATTATTTCCATTCTATGTGACTTTACCGAAAGAACCAATAAGAAGCTGCTGTTAGCGAGTGACACCTATGAAGGCCGACACGGCACACGAGGGGGTGGGTGGGTGGCCAGCACCACGCCCGGCCACCTTAGGTCTCCGCCAAGTGTTGATATTGACACGTCTGTACCAGGTCCTCATTTAAGGCCGAGTCAACCTACGGAAGACCCAGGACCAGTTCAGATAATCGTCACCTGGTGTTGGCCGTGAGCGGGAATGGAACTCGGCGGGTCGCCTTGTTCGCTTAACCAGTGCCACCGCTCCCCGCACACACGGCCAGAGCTGAGGCTGCGGCATGGAATTTGTCAGCAACAAGCGCATCCAGATAGTATGGGAATTTTTTATAATATATTTAAGAAAAAAAGTGATTTAAATTATTTTTAATTGAATACATATTGTGAGTAATCAAATATATGTAATTGTTATTAAAACGACAGTTCAAGAAATATTTAAGTCCGTGCGCTGTCCGGTTGCTCTGGGGTGGTGCCATGTCCCATCCCTGGCCCAGCCGGGCTCAACTTCAAACAAAAACTCTCAGTAGGTGGCGGCATTCCCACCTCCTCCAGCTCATCGGCGACCCGGGAAATCATCCGGGTGTCAATTTAAGCCCCGATTATACACGGCAGCTTGTGCGTCGAACGCATCAATTTCACGGATTAATATTTAATCTTTAGTCCACAATTATCATCATCATACCTTGCCGATCTTATCAAGGAGCATAAACCATCACGTGATCTCCGGTCAGCCTCGCAGCGGCTTTTGTCTCAGCCATCTAACAAAGACGGTCAACTGCATCGCGCACTTTCAGATGCGCTTCTGTGGCCGTCTGGAACGCTCTTCCTTCCGATTTGAAGAAGCCACTGGAAACCGCGCACTTTTAAATCTAAATTGAAAACGAATTTCTTTCGAACTGTTTGTGTTTAACTTGTTATCCTTCCCCCACACCTCCAATCAGCATGGTTGGCTACGTACAGTGCAAAATAAGTTCACACACAATCAGGCATGCTCTACTCTGGTAAATAAAATACCTCTCAAAAAATAACGATTCGCTCACCTGGTACCCCTCCTCCTTGATGGAGATGGACAGTTGAAAGTCGACCTCGCGGAACAGCGGCAGCCCTGCACGCTGCTCCTCCTGGCCCCAGGCGGCGTTTATTTTGGCGTTGAGGGCGAGTTGACACCGGGAGCCGGCGAGCGGCTTGGCGTCGAAGCGGAGGTCCGCCCGCAGCGCGACGGCGTTCCTGCCGCAGAGGTTCACCGTGAACCTGGAGGGGGAGCGGCGTGAAGGGAAGCGCCGGGGTGGAGGGGAAATTGGGAGCATGTGACAATGTTATATTCTTGGTTCTTTCGGTAAAGTCACATAGAAGGGAAATAATAAATATAAAACATAATTAAATAAATCTCACGACGTTTTATTTTATTATGTTTTATTTTTATTATTTTACTATTTCCCTTCTACGTGACTTTACCGAAAGAACCAAGAAGATGAATCCCTGCAGTCACGAAAGCTTTAAATCGAAATTTAAACACTTTTATAGTGGGGGGACGAAAATAAACCCCATCGACAGAGTTTACATTACCAATCAATGCATTATATTTCAACAGGAGCCCGATACAGAGCACAAATCGCAATATAGAAGGGGAAACGGGGGGGGGGGGGGGGGGTACAGAAACTCCGTGGACACAAGTCCCAAAAGCTGTGCTCTTTAGTTTAGAGGAAGGGGGAGATTGAGCTCGCTGCCCCGAGCGGGGTACGTGTACTTTTCTGTGGGAAGGGGAATCACGAATCGATGTAAAACCCGCGTGCAAATTCCACTTTGAGACGTTTTTATTGGACGAGCCACCGACGCGGAGAGCAAGCACCAAGACTGCCGACGAGAGCAGGCAGCTGGCGAACAGAACACGTGGTCTCCCAACACTCAACTAGCCAGCCAGCCACTAGTACTAACCCAACCACTATCACGAGCTCAAACCCCAACTACCCAGCCACTAGAAACTCTGCACCTCCAATTAGCACGGCTGACTCTGTACGGTGTAGAAGAAGTTCAAAATACGCATACCAGCCTCACACCCAACTACCCAGGCCACTAGCACTCGCCTAACACCTCTAATATCGTAGCCTTCGTGGTTGTAGTGAAAACTCGATTGTGATCATAATTTAATTTGCGATGAGACGAACCCTTCCGAGTCTTTAGGCACGCGGCCCTCGATGTAGACCACGTGGCCGGGGTGCAGACGAACCGGTAGAGAGTAGGGCAGGGTCTGCGTGGGGGGTGGGCACGGGCGAGACAGGTGAGTCAGTGTGGGACGCGGTGTGAGATCGGGGTGAGCGTGGCGGGTGGATGGCGTAGGGAGACGAACACGGCAATGGTCGCCACGGTGGCGTGACGTTGTCTTCCTCGCCTGCTGTGCAGGAGGGTCAGGGGTTCGAACCCAACCCTGACACCTGTACATTTTGGGTTTGCACGTCCCTCCCCGTGATCGCGTGCATTTTTTATCCAGGTCTTCTTGTTTCCCCCCCCCCCCCCCGCATTTAGAAACATGCGGTTAAATGATTTGACTGCTATACATTCACACAAGCCACTTCGTTCAGCAATCATTTGTGGACAGATCACTTCGGAAAAGCTAGTGGGCTTTACCTGGTAAATTAGAAAGTAAAATTTCGATTTAAAACTTTCGTGACTGCAGGGATTCATATTCTTGGTTCTTTCGGTAAAGTCACGTATTTTATTGTTTTATTTTTATTATTTAATTTTTCCCTTTTACGTGACTTTACCGAAAGAACCAAGAATTAGAAAGTTAAATTTTAATTGTTTAGTGATTTGCTTACCTCTCCTATACGTTGCACTTCTATCGTGTTTTGTATTGTTTGTTGTAACTTTCCAACCCGCCTCCAACTGGACATCTGTGAAAAAGAGCTGTATAGCTTATCGGATTCCTCCGGTATATTTTGAGGGTTCGTTCGGCAGCGATTCCCGTGACGCGGCCTAACAGACAGCATGCACGTTCTCCCTCGTGTTGCAGAGGGTCACGGTTCGAATACAGCGGCCACCCCGAATAATGCCAACAAGGGGGACTTATCGACCGTTATCATACCAAGCGCCATCTGCTTCAAAGTGGACGTTAAACATCCCCCGACGTCGCTCTCAGGAGTTGGCCATCACGCGTCGCCGGCGTGAGGGTCGGCATTTGCAAAATTTGCAAGTTACAGTGATGGCATTCCTAGATTTGGGAAAGGGATGCGTTCTTCAACAGACGCTCGTCAAACGAAATTTCGCAAATCAGAACGGCGTTACCCCCTTAAGACCGAAAATTAGAGATGGGTTTCGGACAGTCATTCCATCTCTACTCCTTACCTAAAAGAACACACACCTATAAATCACATTTCACAATGCGAACATAATAATAAAGGACATAAATATTAAAACGATTGATTAATAGTGACTTAAAGCTTTCGTGACTGCAGGAATTCATATTCTTTGGGTCTTTCGGTAAAGCCACGTAGATTAGGTTCCAAGAAAAGAACAAAATAATGATGACGACCGCGCGTGTTGCGATCGAAACGTCGTAGTTTTGTCATTTTCTTTGAACCCATCTACGTGACTTTACCGACCCAAAGAATAAGAAAATGTAATAATAATAAATAACCTTTTCGGGGAAACTCAAAATATCCGAATGTTGGAATGACTGGAAGGGGGGGGGGGGGATGCGTTACATCAGCACTGTCGGGGGATGCCGTGTCGCAGCCTCCCGGGGTACCTTCTTGTTTGACGATCTCGTGCCGCGGTGAAATGTAGTTTTTGTTAACGGCGGAAATTCGTAAAACGAAAGTTCGTAAATCGAGGGATTTCTGTACTCAATAGAGATGAGACCTAAGCAGCAACCATCGCCGCCTACTGGCAGCAGGCTGGTCACCCAGGTCGCCCTTGCAATCGAGAACTCATCCCTCCCTTGACCCCGACAGCTCTTTGCTGGCAAACAGAATGTATCACGAGGCTCTCGCGGGAATACCCAACCAGCTTCTTTGTAATTTGAAGCTTTCGTGACTGTAGGAATCCATACTCTTTGGTTCTTTCGGTAAAGTCGCGTAGGTAGAAAAATAAAATAAATCACGACGTTTCGGGCGCAACACAAGCGTCCGTCATCAGGTGGAAAAGCATGGTTTGCTGCAGAGGCAGACTGTTTTAAAAAGGTTTGAAATGGATGTAGCTCACTTCTTTATGACCCTTGGGCTACACCCATTTTCAAACCTTTCAAAACAGTCTGCCTCAGCAGCAGACCATGCTTTGCCACCTGATGATGGACGCTTGTGTTGCGCCCGAAACGTCGTGATTTATTTTAAACCTGCGTGACTTTACCAAATAAACCAATAAGTACAGTTGTTTTTTTTTATTGTTATCCGATTAGTTATACGGGTTAGTAGCTATTGACTACAGGTCAACACATCCTATTCTGGCAACCTGGATGTAATCACCAGCGAAACGTCGTACGACTCAAATGATAATCGTTGTGGATTTACTCCCCAACACACCGCTGGGATGAAATAGTAAACTAATTGGCGCGTTGTTTACGTGACAAACCTTACTGGCCGTGTCGGGTGGTGGAGGGGTTACGACGCATTTATACTTTACGCGATCGAACCCAACAACCTTTATTATGAATAATATTGGTGGCGCCAGCTTACGTGTTAAACAAACCCTTCAAATTATCAAACAGTATTACGACCAAGTAAATGCAAATATTATTAAAAGTTGCATTATGAGGACGTGTGGTCCGCATGGACCAGTTAGCCAAACGCCCCTCTCCGACAGCCGTGGCGTGAGAAGGCAATTACGAGGCTGCACCTTTAACCCGGGTTCTAAAGACGACTCAAGCACAGATTCACTTCCTAGAATCGAAGTCCGCGTGTCGTGCGGCGTGTCTGTCGTGGGGCAGTGTATCGCGTGAACGGTCGCGGCACGGGCTAGAGAGAAGGGATGTGGTACGAGAGGATGCCGAGCCGAGTGGACTTGCCAAGGACTGCTACCAGCGGTGCGCCCTCTATGAAGGAGGCTCGTGAAGGACGCTGCTGCTGCTGCTGATACTCGGCAGTTGGAGGCAGTCGCCCTCCAGCAACAAGAGGGCAGAGGAGCGACGCTCACAACAACACAGCACGTTGGCACAATGGGGGGAGGGGGAGGCACAGGTGGTGCATCGGCCAGCCATTTCAGTCAACCCATGGCACCTGGGTCTGTCCCGTAACCTCCTGCCAGCCGGCGTTCGACACTCCACGTAGCCTTAAAGTGCACCTAGCCTGGCACAAGCGCCTTAGTAAAGTCACCGCCACTTCATGACGAATTGTTGTTGTTGTAGTGCGTGGTGAGTGGTAGAGTAGTGGTTAGCACTGCGAACTCGGCCATCCGAGTTAAATTCCCGCTCACGACCACCAACACCAATGATGTTTATTTAAACCGGCCCCGGGCCTCTCCCTTGGTAGATTCAGCCTCAAACGAGTACCTGGTGCGGTATATAAAACACGGCCAATGGGGAGACAAAGGCGGTCGGGCGTGTTGCTGGCCACCCACCCCCTCGTGTCCCGGCCTTGATAGGTGCTACTCACAAACAGCACTTGCCCCAAAAGTCTCAAAACAGGCTACAAGGACATTCTTTATCTTTGTAGTTGTGCAAATATTCACACACAAACTGCGGTCATCCAAGTTCGATTCCGGAGCACGGCTAACATTAGTGGCACGTTATCTAGAAATATACCTGGGCTTCCCTGAAGGTCGGCTCAGCCTTAAGCGAGCATTATATGCGGTGGACACACACATCCGTTATTGGAGAGACAAAGACGGCTGGACGTGGCGTTCACCACCATCGTGTGCCGTCACGGCTTTAACAAGTGCTTGCTTAGAACAAATGCACGCATGGTGTGCAAGTCCACGTGATGTGTATCGAGATGTGTGTATGGTAGTCTCGTGTTTGCAAACAACACTTGCCCCAAAATTATGTCGAGGCTATACGGGGGCTCTTTGTCTTGTTTATATGTGTGCATGTGTACAGATAGACACCGGGGAAGATGATCTCACCGGGTTCACCACGCTTCTGAGTGCCTCCATCATGATCCAACAATGTTCCTCCTGAACACGTGGTTGGCTGCTCTTGGTTGCTGGTGGGTGGTGGGGGGTGGTCAACTATTCCTCCTGTTGAACCAGATTCCCTGCTTTTATACCCCGCGCCCTCCCCCCTCCCATCCCTCAACTCCCACCACCTCTCATATTGTCTCTATATTTGTGTGTACGTATATCGTGTTCACGAGGAGCGGTGATGCAACGGTTAGCGCGCTGCTCTACGAAACGGCCAACACCAAGTGACGATTATCTGAACCGATCCTGGGCATCCCCTAGGTCGACTCAGCCTCAAATTAGTACCTGGTGCGATGTGTAAAACATTGCTACTGGGGAGACAAAGGCGGTCGGGCGTGGTGCTGGCCACCCACCCCCTCGTGTGCCATGCTGGCCTTCACAGGTGCTCGTTAACAGCACTTGCCCCTACAGTGTGTTAAGGCTATACGGGGGATCTTTGTCTTTGTGTTCGTGTGTATGCCGCAAGCGTGCGCGCTCTTAAAATCAGCGCTTCCTAAGGTCACGTGGACCCTATTGTTTAGCAATCAGCAGGCCCGTGCAGCGTGTAACGAGGTTGATTAGTCGTTGGACGATGTGTAGATTTCGTAAGCATGCGAGAGTCGGGGTGTCAACAGAGGGAGAGCTAACAAAAAACTCCCCAAGAGTGTGTGGGGGGGGGTGCATGTAAAATTTACAATATTCATTCAACGTATTTTCTCTGGTAAGCGTAAACAAGTGACATCTCCTCGTGTTCGGGGTCTCAAGAGGAGCGTGGGACAGCTCTCCATCGCCCTCCTTGGACCTGCGGTGGGCGAGAGAGGCCTGGGGTCGTAGGTTCAGCACTTCAGTTACCAATAGAAGTGGCGAATATTTTCGCGATGCCAGTTTAGTAGCACGTGGATATCATTAAAGGTGGATCACGTGAAGTGAACGTTATGGCATCGTTCACCGATCGTTGGCGATTTACAAATGTTGATACAATCCACGTGTTGTCATCCCACAAGTAAAATCGTGTTTCATCATGGGACCTCCTTTGCCAGTACCAAAATATACTAATAGGGGTTTTCCCCTTTTTTCTGGCAACAAAACTGACACCTTTTGCAAGGAATCATGCTTACATTAACCACAATACTTGCAGTCAAATGCAAACAAAAAACAATACTATGATAATTTATGCATTGTCTCATATGAGACTAGGCTCTAAAGAAAGCTGTCTCTGGTGTGGACCAATCAGTTTCAAAGACAATGCATAAATTATCAGAGTATTGTTTTTTGTTTGCATTTGACTGCAAGTATTGTGGTTAATGTAAGCATGATTCCTTGCAAAAGGTGTCAGTTTTGTTGCCAGAAAAAAGGGGAAACCCCCTATTAGTAAAATAATGTTCTTGTTTTCCTCTGAGCCCGTGGCCCACGGAGAGAGTGTTGGGAAATGTCTCTCTCTGCTGGAGGAAGCGGCAGAATACACTTACAGGCAGGCCTCGCTTAACGCTCCAATATACGTCCCTGGATATGTGAACGCTCATCGAATCAGCGTACTACGGGGCCGCGCAAAGCGAGGTCTGCATGGGACATTTCTGTCCGCGCCATTTCCAGTTGTAATGCGACTCCTTCAGGTGGTGGTTGTAATTAATAATTGGCGTGGAAACCCCACACGTGAATTGAATACAGTACCGTATAATAAACACGAACTCAACATTCGTTCTGGAGAATGTTAATAAAAACAAATATCTTAACCTTTACCCCGTATCTGTCTCTCCGCATAAAAAAAAATAATTCATGAAAAAGAAAACAAATTATTAACACATCCCATCGACTGCACGGCCTTCTGGGAGTGCATCTGAGCAGCAGCGATGCGAGCCAACTTTGGGACCTGTTTCGACATTCAGTGGCTCTTCAGCAGTCACGCTTGCTTGAACAAATGCCGGTGACCTGCCCGACATTTATTCTTTCCCTAGTCCTGTAGTGCATAATATCGACGAGTCTTGGGACTCGGTGTGGCATCTCCTGGAGACGCGAGTTCAATCAGCGTCTGTGTTGGCTTCGTGTTTAGAGCGCGGCTGAGTGGGCGCGCGGTAACGATGGCACGAGGTGCCGATGGTGGCGATGCCAGCCGACTCGGAACTCGCTCACGGCGTGTGTTGGGTGGGCTAAGGTGGGGGCAGTGAGAGAAGCCACGTGGAGTTTTTTTCTTTTGCTCAGGCCAACAACAAGCAGCCGCCACGGGAACGCGTCGTTATTCACTCAGCTCATCAGTTCAAATGTCCGCTAAATGCACGACTATGCACGGACAAAGTTCTCCCTCGTATAGCCTTAACAGACTGTTGGGGAAAGTGCTCTTAGGGGCCGTCCATAAATGACGTCACGCGATTTTGGACGATTTTAGACACCCTCCCCTCGTCACACGGCGTCACAAAAAGTCAGACCCCCCCTCAAATATGACGTCACAAAGCTCTGCCCCCCCCCCCAAAACCATATTTCCATTTTGAAAATAAACCATGCTTCAAATAATCGCTTTAAACTATTGTCATTGTAGTGCGTATTGAATGTGGCGCTGCACTCTGATGTTGTATGAGTGTTATAACAATTCTATATTTTGATTTAAAGCTTTCGTGACTGCAGGGATTCATAGTCATGGTTCTTTCGGTAAAGTCACGTAGAATGGAAACAATAAAATAATACAAATATAAAACAATCAAATTCTCACGACGTTTCGACTGCAACACAAGCAATCATCACCTGATGATGATTGCTCACCTGATGATGATTGCTTGTGTTGCAGTCGAAACATCGTGAGAATTTTATTGTTTTATATTTTTATTATTTTATTTTTTCCCTTCTACGTGACTTTACCGAAAGAACCAAGAACATAGTTCTATATTTATTTAAAGTTGCGCATTTTGATGTGACGTCACATTTCTCAACGCCCCCCCCCCCTCGTCACACATCATTACAAATGTCTGACCCCCCCCTCTAGGTGCGTGACGTCATTTATGGGCGGCCCCTTAGCGAGTAGCATCTATAAAGGCCGGGACAGAACACGAGGGGGGTGGGTGGCGGGAACCACGCCCAGCCGCCTTTGTCTCCCCAGTGGCGATGTTTGCACAACGCATCAAGTACTCACTTGAGGCTGAGTCTACCTAGGGGAAGGCAAAGCGTCGATTCAGATAATCGTCAATGGGAATCGAATTCGACTCGCCGGTTTCGGAACGCAGTGCGCTAACCTCTGCGCCACCGCTCCTCTCAACAGACACTCACGCGCACAATATCTCTGCCTAGCGTTTGACTCGGCGCTCTGTTCGTCACGTGTGACACATACAAAGACGCAGATCCCCCGTGTAGCCTTAACAGACTGTTGGGGCAAGTGCTGTTAGCGAGCGCCTATGACAGCACACGAGGGGGTGGGTGGCCAGCACCACGCCCGGCCGCCTTTGTTTCCCTAGTGGCGATGTTTAGACCACCTCACCAGGTACACACACACACACGATCCGTACCTTAATCTGTGATGCATATTTATCCATTCGACACTCTTGCCCGTGACACTGGGTGCTAAGTGATCAGTGTGGGTGTGTGTGACGTTTAACGAGCTCATCAATGCTGCTGTGTCAGCATCCATTCTCACGGACACTTGGAGCGGGATCACTGTAATGGGTTTATTCAAGCAATCAAGCTGCCATTCTCTCATCACCAAAGGCGATCACAGCTCATTGCCATTCAATGTGACAGTTCGAGACGTCATCCCTTTACACGAGAACACGTGCTCGTCCCGGCACTGTGTAACAACTGCTTTGTAGCACAATCGCAGGAACCACCTCGTTGAAGAGACTCGGGGGGGGGGTGGGGGGGGGGTTTCTATGAGAATAAACTACTTGAGAAGTTTTGGGGCAATTTCTTGCCGGGGTATCATTTTTTTGTTCAACTTTGGAGAAAACACGAATGCCCGGAGAAAACCCATCGCGTGTGCCGCATTCTCCCGATTCACTGGTCAACACAAAAAAAATTCTGGCCTGGACTTTTGCAGCTGTTTTAGACTAATGGCAGGGTGCTGATTCCAAATCTGATCTCAGATTTGCTCTATCGCATCTCATTTTTATGCTATCGGCATACCCCATTTTCATTGATTTTACCCGAAATTAACTCTGTCACTTATGATTGCAAGTTGTTGCGAGTCAGTGACTGCTTTAGTGTTAAAATATGGTGCTGCATTTTTAGGATAGTGTGTTTATAATATCATTTTATGTAGATATCCACATTTATTTAATATTTTTCTTCTGCAGTTTTTATTGAAAATGCACTATTTGATATCTCAAAAACCTGATGTGATAGACAAAAACTGATGCCAGATTTGGAATCGGCACCCCAAAATTACATTAGAAACCGTTGGAATACCTTATGCCAGAAAAAGTGTGTTGACCAGTGTTATGAGACGCACTAACCCCTCCGTGATCTTTGTCTTCATGTGTGTGACCAGATTTGTGCGAGTTTATTGACACCAGGCACGAGGATGGCGAGGATGAGTCTTACTTGCCGGAGCGTCTTACAAACCACGCGTGCGCCAGATACTCGTTACTTGTTTGGAAGCTAAGCTGTGACTCAGCCTGGTTTGTACGGGGATGAGAGACTCTGCCTGAGAACACCAGGTGTTGTCAGCTTGGGTTGTGAGGCGGCCAAGAGATAGTAGCACAGAAACGGATTCGAGAATCCGTTTCTGTGTGGAGCTTTTGAGTGTTGTGCCCTCGTATTTGTGATGGGGTTTTCTCCGGTTGGTTTCCTCCCGCACGAAGCCAAACTCTCATTAAAGGAATTATCCAAAGATCCCAGTGCGGCAGGACCCTCCTGACAACGCCTCTCGAGACTCGGCGAGGCATTCCCAGGTGAACACAGAGCATCTGTTGTTGTCATTCGGGGTACCGTCGCAAACCACACTGGCGTGAAAACGAGACGCTGCGACAAATCGAGTCTCCATATTTGTCTCACCGTGGTTGCCAAGCACAGCAGCAACATCCACCCACTCGGCTGATGACCAGGTCACTCCGGAATGCGCCCGATCTCGTCAGATCTCCGAAGCTAAGCATGGCTGAGCCTGGATAGTGCCGGCGCTTGAATGGGCGACCACCACCGTGCATAACAGGTGCTATAGGCTGCCACGGGGGCCACGCGGTTGGCGGCAGAGGGCAGTTCGGCAAATTAAATTGTTGTCCCGCGTAGCTATGCATCAACGCCAATGTGCCCCACCTTTACCAACCCGCGATGACCAGCATGGTGAAGTATGGTCAACCACAACAACCCCACATGTGCAGTACAAAATTGGGGAGGTCCTCAACCACATTAACTCATCATCATCAGCCATGCTCACTCTACTGCTGGATGAAGGCCTCCCCCAAGCCGTCACCGTCCCCTGCGACGCTAACGGTGCAACGATCCATTTTGCACCAATTAATTCGTCGCTCCATCTCCAC
The DNA here is from genome assembly GCF_015708825.2 of Lethenteron reissneri. Lineage (NCBI taxonomy): Eukaryota > Metazoa > Chordata > Hyperoartia > Petromyzontiformes > Petromyzontidae > Lethenteron > Lethenteron reissneri. The sequence goes on along the minus strand of NC_083789.1, from coordinate 6,882,236 downwards.
GGTGGTGGTAACCCAGTCAGTTGTTTCGCAGTGACCGCAGGTTCAGGGGGCACTCATGCTTCGCTAAAGGGATGATCGTCTTCTTGAACAGTGATAGGATCCGACATTCAAATTGGACTTTCATGGAGGGGACGGGGGGGGGGGCATTCGGGAATTATGGGCCGGAGGCAAAAAGCTGCGTGGTGATGATTTGTGGGTCAGGGTTAGAGAACCAGGGAGGGATAGGAAGGGTCTAGTGAGGGTTGACGATCCAAGGTTTTAGGGAAAAGGCTCTTTGGGTCTGTTTATCAAGAAATGATCAGAATGCCCTTGCTATGATTGGAGGCAGGGCTTAATTTCTGGGTCGCTGGGGGACGAGCGAAGGCCTCGTGTTGCTTGTCACTTAAAACATTTTACCCGGATAATCCCTTCATATGCAGCATCTCGTTTGCGATAATGCCCACGGGTGTAACAAGAGGTATACTGGATGTGGTGTGCTGGGTGCATCAATTATTTCTCGGTCGCCAACCCGGGACACGTGAAATTAAGGCCCTGGTTGGAAGTCCAAATAAAGAGAGAGCGGGGTGGGGGGTGGGGGTTAGTGGTGGCGGGGCTCTGGATACGAGTTGAAAGGCATTTGGATTGTGTTGGAGTTGGCGGTTCGGGTTTGGGTCGAAATTCAGGTTTTGGGATTGTAGGTGCAGGGCGGGATGGGAGCCCTAGAGGTCGCCCTGCCGCGCGGCTGTGAGCGTCACGTCGCCCTCCACGTGGAACGCCGTGATGCTGGCGAGCTCGCCCACGCGGTGCGCGAATTCGCACACGGGCTCGCCCCCAACCTTCAAGGCAAGGTTCGACTCCCCGCAGCTCAACTCCAGCTGTAGACAGACAGACAGAGCGGCAGATAGACAGGCAGGTGGTCAGACAGGCATAGATTCAGGATAGATAGAGAGAATGGGAAGACGGAGAGGCAGACACACAGACAAACAGAGATTCCGACTAAACCAAAACTATTCAAAATTTATAAATTATTTTTTATTCACCAGATAAAGCCCGCTGAGCTATACAGCTCTTTTTCAGAAGCGACCTGGCCACAAATGACAGCTCAACGAAGTGGCTTATCATCACGTGAAAATGTAGAGCAGCCAAATACTCTAAATGCACGTTTGTTGATTCTAAATGTGGAGGGAAAAACTGGAGGACCCAGAGAAAAATCCACGCGATCACGAGGAGAGAGACATGCAAACTCCAAATATACAGCAGCTGGCGTCAGAGGGTCGGGACCGAACCCACGACCTCCTGCATACCAGGCGAGGGAGACAACACCTCGCCACCGCGGCGCCCCAGACAGAGCAAGAGAGACCTGAGAGAGGCAGTGATATAGGACAGCGGCATCGTGCTCACCGTGAATGTCTCCCCACGAGTGAAGGGGTTGACCCCCTCTCGCTCCTCGGCCCCCCACGCACCCCCAATCTTGGCATTCCGCACAAGGGCTCCTCCTCCGTCGGCGCTGAACCGCGGGTTCACGTGCAGAGCGATGTCCTGTCCGCCTTCCCCAATGAGGTTCACGGCAAACCTGGGGGAGAGACACCGGGACACGGAGTCACGCAGACACGCAGACACGGGGACACGGAGATGCGGAGACACAGGGACATGGGGACACAGAGACATGGGGACACAGAGACATGGGGACACAGACAGAGACATGGGGACACAGGGACATGGGAACATGGGGATACGGAGACACAGGAAGATTCACTGAGTCTCAACACTTTTTTCAGGATGGTCCTGCCAGGTTTTCGCAGTAGGGGGCGATATCGCTGTGCCGAGTTCTATGCAGGTTACATTTTCAGCAATGGGATGGATGCTCTGGCCAATATCATTGAAACTGTGAATATTGCAGCTATGGGAAGAAACCGGAGAACACGGAGGAAATCCACGTACAAGAGGGGGGAGAAGATACAAACTCAAGCACACTCACACAACGGCACTCATTCACACACCACAGAACAATGACGGTCACTGCATCGCGCACTTTCAGATGCGCTTGCTGCAGCCGTCTGCAGCCGTCTGCAATGCTCTTGCTTGCAATATTTGGAAGCCCTTGGAGCTGTGCAACTTTTAAATCTAGTTTCAAAACGTATTTCTTGAGAACTACTTTTTGTGTTTAGTTTGTTGTTCTTCTCCCACACCTCCGATTAGCACGGTTGGCCACGTACGGTGCGAAAGAAGTTCAACATATTTACATACATATACTCTTGATTTGAAGCTTCCGTGGCTGCAGGAATCCATACTCTTTGGTTCTTTCGCTAAAGTCACGTAGGTAGAAAATAAAATAAATCACGACGTCCGTCATCAGATGGGAAAGCATGATGATGGACGCTTGTATTGTGCCCGAAACGTCGTGATTTATTTTATTTTATACCTACGCGACTTTACCGAAAGAACCAAAGACTATACACACACTCACTCACACAATCTGCAGAAAAGGGGAGAACGTCCTAAGTCCACGCAGAGGCGCGCCCGAGTCAAGAATCGAACCCAGGGGATTCCTGCTGCAAGGCACAAGCTGTGCGTCGCCCTGCAAGCCCCGGTAAAAGTCAAAGGCCACTACAGACGAGCGGGGAATTGGGGGGGTGGGGAGGGTCATGCGTGGGAACGCCGGGGGCTCCGTCGGTGCACCTGTTGGCTTCAGCCGGCACGGAGCCTTCCAGGGTGAGGCTCCATCCCGGGTGGAGGCCTCCGTCGATGACGCCGTCGTGCGGGACGCTCTGCGGGGGAGAGGAAGAAAACGAGTGACCAGACCGCCCCCCCCCCGACACGGAACGAGTGACCAGACCCCCCCCCCCCCGACAAATACTAAAAAAATAACTCGTTCCACGCTGCGCGCACCCGATGATTGTTAAACCCGTCCCACGTGGTTTTTCTTTCCCCTCCAACCCCCACCCACCCATCCACCTCGTTCCCTCCCCCTCCGCTCCTTTTTCCCGTCTCCCTTTGACGTCAGCTATATCCCCCCCCCCCTTAGCGTTCCCTCCCCCATTGTGAACTTTCACTTCTCTGCTAGAGGCTCTCCCCGCCTGCGTGGTGCAGAAAGCCCAATGCGGCAGCCCTCTGCACCAAGCACAGCCGCGCCGATCCCGCGATTTTGCTCGCGGAATGTTTGCCCTCCTCCCAGGGCCGGATCGAGTCGCGGGGGCTTCAGCCCAGGGGCCTGCGCCGGCTGGAGAGGCCTCCGGAGATTAGAGTGAAAAGTTATTTCATTTGTGAACGCTGAATTTTATTTGTTGTTAGTCTTGTGAAAATAAATTTTCATTTTTCTTGAACTTTGTTTTCCTTTGAAAAATATTACTGGGGGCCTCACAGTGCATGTAGCCCAGGGAACTACAACATCTTAATCCGGCCCCCCCCCCCCAACCCTCTTCTTGTTTTGTGATCGGTGCTGTGTACCGGGCTCGCGTTGAGTTCCACGTGACGCGCTAAGCAAGACATCTATAAAGGTCGCTTCTGTAAAAAAAAAAACTCTATACAGCTCAGTGGGCCTAACCCAATACGGTAAAATAAAAAAAATAGTTCACAGTTTGATTTAAGGCACGAGGCCGAGAGAGTTGCGTCGACACACGGAGCTACAACGAGTAGGTGCTCACAGCTCTCCACGTGACCCACCAACTCTACAGCAGCAGCAGCATCCGCGCTCTTCTCTCCCTCCGCATCCGCAGCGACCTCCCCTCCAGCCTCCTCGCCCAGGTCTCCCTCTGCGGCTCCACTTCCCTCGCCCCCCTGCTCGCCAGGTCCCTGTTCCTCTGGCGCTGCCTCCGGTCCGGGTTTCTCCTCCTCGGGCACCGGCTCCTGTTCTGCCTCCTGCCCAGCTCCACCTTCCTCTGGCGCGGATCCCTTCTCCTCCACCGCGGGTGCCTCTTCCTCCTTCGCAGGTTCCTCCTCCTGCTTGACGCCGGCTTCCTCCTCCTTGGCTTCGGGTCCTCCTTCCTCGGGCGTGTCAGCCACAGTCAAGTTCGACACGGCATCCTGCAGCTGCGGGCGAAACGGAGAGATGCAACAGTTTGTCGAGCACGGGGCCCAAAAGCGGGCCGGCAGATAAACGGCACCGTTCGAAGTCGTGACGGATACGGATGAGCACGTTTCTTGAATTAAACACGGTTATTATTGTTATTATTTATTGCAAAAGAGACGATGATGCTCATGATGTTGGGATGGAATTTTACAGTGGAGCAGTGCAAGTGCAGGGACACTGAAGAGCAGTGTAAGTGACCTGCAATGTGGTGAATGGGCGGGTGGGTGGGTGAGTGAGTAGGTGGGTGAAGGAGCGGTAGTGCAGCGGTTATCGCGCTGTGCTACGAACCCGGCGACCAAAGTTCAATTCTCGCTCACGGCCAACACCAGTGACGATTATCTGTACCGATCCTGGGCCTCCTCTAGGTCGACTCAGCCTCAAATGAGTACCTGGTGCGATGTGTAAAACATCGCCACTGGCGAGACAAAGGCGGCCGGGCGTGGTGCTAGCCACATCGTCCCAGGGTGCGTCGTGCCGACCTTCATAGGTGCTCACTTAAGATCACTTGCGCCCTTGCCCCAATAGTCTGTTAAAGGCTATACGGGGGTCTTTGTATTTGTGTGTGTTTATGAAGAGCAATGCAGTTCAATGCAAGATAAACTGTGTCAATGTAATACAATCTTGACTTAAAGCTTTCGTGACTGCAAGAATTCATATTCTTGGGTCTTTCGGTAAAGTCACGTAGATAGGTTCAAAGAAAATAATAAAAAATAACAGAAAACTACGACGTTTCGATTGCAACACGAGCGGTCGACTTCAAGAAAAGGGAGACGACCGCTTGCCTTGCAATCGAAATGTCGTAGTTTTGTGTTATATTTGATTATTTTCTTTGAACCTATCTACGTGACTTTACCAAAAGACCCAAGAAAAATGTAATGAAATGTTTAGAGTCCCGGTTCAATCCCGTTACCGATAAATCGCCGCTGTCCGGAGTCACTGGCGGAGGGAGTTCCTCCTGGCATCGTGAGACACACGGGGAGACACACGGAGACGGGGAAAGAGACAGAAAAATAGAGCGAGACACAGGGAGATGAGGAGAGACACACAGAGAGACACACAAATAGAGCAAGATACAGAGAGACACAGAGACACACAGGGAGATGAGGAGAGAGACACACGGAGACAGGGAGAGACACCGGGGGACACAGGGAGACAAGCAGAGATGACGCGTGTTAACCCCAAGCATTCTCGCGTGCAAACACGTTTATCTCTAAAAGAGACAAAGTTATAAAAGTCCGGGCGGTGGTGACTATATACACCGTGCGGCCTGTCACCCAGCACTGTAAAGGCAGCGAGTGTTGCTGGATCATCGCACAGATGCTGCGAATTTCCCTTCCCAAGGGCGTCGAGGTTCCAGACCCTGGCTCGCCAACGGAGGGCAGTACGGCAAATGAGGACCTCGCCAGTTTCGTGAGTACACTTTATTGGTTTGAGTCTTGCCCCATCGCGCGCGGGTTCTTTCCGGGTTTTCCGGTTTTTGCCCACGTATAAATACTCACTAATTGGCCGAAAACACCTTCATATACACAGGACCGCAGAGCTTGGCCAATTGTGGACACCGGCTTCACCGGCTTCACCGGCGTGGCTGTTGCCTTCCAGCTCACCTCCTCGCACCTCTTGAGCAATTTCTCTCTCTCTCCGAGAGGAAAGCGAAAAAAGTTGCCGCGTTTCGAAACTGTCAAGTGGCTGTCCCGTGGAATTCCGATATTCGCCGTGATTTCAAATACACCGGCACCCCCACTAAACGAGAAACAGAGAGGCCGGGATGAGTGAGTAGTGGCGGTGGGTGGGTGCCACGGTGGCGAGACGTTAACTACCTCGCCAAGTATACAGGAGGTCGTAGGTTCAATCCCGAAGCTGACGCTTGTATATTTGGAGTTTGCATGTTCTCCCCTTGGCTGCGTAGATTTTTCCTCCGGGTCCTCCAATTTTTTTCCCCCTCCACATTTACAATCAACATGCATTTCGAGCATTTGGGCTACTGTCCATTCCGCCACTTCGTCGAGCTATCATTTGTGGCCCAGGTCGCTCCTGAAAAAAGAGCTCTATAGGTAGCTCAAGTGGACCTTAGTTGGTTAAAAAAAATAAAAATGTGTCCATATTATACTCACGTCCGTACAGGCGGGGGCGAGCACTCGCAGGAGCGACACGTGGGCCGTGGGTTTCAACTCGAGGCGGTCGACGGTCTGGAGGGCGCAGCGGTGAGCGAACTCCAGCACGGGAGACGAGTCGCACAGCAGGACCTGCGTGTGGGAGAGGTCGGGAGGGTGACAGGCAGTGTGCGTGTGTGCGTGTCGAGTGGGAGAACGTGTGGTGTGTGAGAGGGAATGTGAGAGGGGGTATGAGAGGGGGGAGTAGTAGTGTAGCGGGTTCGCGCGCTGCACCCATCGATTATCTGAATCGGTCCTAGGTCGACTCAGCCTCAAATGAGTACCTGGTGCGGTGTGTAAAGATCGCCACTTGGGCGTGGATGCTGGCCACCCACCCCCTCGTGTGCAGTGCCGGCCTTCATAGCTGCGAGCTAACTGCACTTGGCCCAAAGTATGTTAAGGCTATACGGGGATTCTTTATATTTGTTTGAGAGAGTGTAAGAGTGTGTTAGGGTGCCCCCCCTCCTACCCCAACCCAATCAAGACCACTGGCCCCAGTGCCCAACATCAGCTCGAGAAACTTCACCTGCACGGTATACATGCCGCAGCCTGCGTCCACCCAACCCCCCACCCCCTCCCCCCTGAATGGCTTGAAACCCGCTAGGCCCGTGGTCTTCATTGCAAGGCCCGCGGGGCACTGGCAGCCCCTGGTGACCTTTAGTGCGGCCCCTGACGTGCAGCCCCCGACAGTACACAACACGTGAGAACATCACCCCATCATCATCATCGTGCTGATGTCAAACCCAGAAATGATGTCCAATGTGTGGCGGTCCTCACACTGATGATGTCTTATCGGCGAAAGTGCCCGACCCCCCACCCCCCTCTGAAAATTATTGAGGAACACTGCGCTAGGCTACAATCACCACTATATACATCCCCTCACAGCGTAACCATGCAACATCGATGGACACATTGATTGTTTTTCCTCCTGCACGGTATCCATGCCCGCAGCTTGCGTTCAGAGCGCTCCATTACCCCCCACGGCTCCACCGCTCACCTTGTAGCCCTCGTCGTCCACGGCGATGGACAACTTGAAGTCGGTCTCGCGGCACCACGGGGCGGCCGCGAGTCGCTCTTCGCGTCCCCACGCGCCGCCCGCGCGCGAATTGAGCACCAGGAGGCACTGGGAGCCCGAGTCGGCACCCCACCGGGGGTTCACGTGCAGAGCCACGTCCTCAGCGGCGCACAGGTTCACAGCGAACCTGGGGCAGGCGCGTGGGGGTGGGGGGGGCAGTGCCGGATTAAGCTGCTGCGGGGCTCTACATAAATAAAAAACACGTAAATATTAAAACACACATTTTTTTACTTGCATAGTAAAGAAATTGGATGTTTTCGTTTGCTATACAGTCAGATGATACGACAAATCGCTGACCTTAAACACCCAGTCGTTCGTAAAAGTTGAAGGCGGTATAGGACTATAGTAATAGAGCAAGTACAGAGTCACTGAACCGGAATTGATAGCTTGAAAACATTTAGCGCGGGGCCCTTGAAAGTGTGGGGCCCGTAGCTACGACATGTGTAGTAGCTTCTTTTGCTACGAGGATAATCCGGCACTGGGTGCGGGGGGGGGGCACACGGGGGGACACACGGGATCGAACCATCACCACTCGTCCTGCCCCCACCAGAGCCGGCCCAGCCACTAAGCGACCCTTGCAATTGCAAAGGGCCCCGTGGCCAGCAGAGGGCTCCCTAGAGTCACTGCTAGCTAGTGGGTGAAAAAAATCATACATCAAAGGGGCCTCCAACCAAATTTTGCTTAGGGCCCCCCAAGGTCTAGGGCCGGTTCTGCCCCCCACCCAGCAAATACAAAATAAAACACAATAACAGCCCTTTTGCGCATAGCGCAACAGGCCATCAAGAGTTCCCGAGGAACTGCATCGCGGTACTATCTCTCGTCCCGAGATCGCCCTTTAGATACGCCGTGAGCAATTGCTGTGACCGATGCAAGCAGCGAGACAGAGAGGCGTCAGTCAGAGCGATTTCGCCCCTTGTTAGTCACCAGTGCTCAGAGTTGATGATCTCTTTGCCATTTGTGGCGGTGAGCGATGGCCCGTCCATCGTCGTAAATCGTGGCAGTTTTGCTCTACGCCACGCGCGTCGTGGGGGTTATTTGACTGTACTTATAATACTCCGATTGATGCTCCTGCTGTTGTGGAGTGACTCATGCAGCCAGCTATGGCTGCAGGGTTTTGGTAGTACATGTTGTTTATGCCATTTATTGTGAAAATTCCGTCACAGTTCCTATGATTGCTTTTTCATTGCTTTCATAGCTTTATTTTGGTGATTTCGAAAAGTGTATTGGTTTAGCCATATTTGTTTGTTGTAGTACAGAGTTAGAGTGATGGCCTTAATCTCAGTTGTCTTGTGGTTGTTGTTGTTGTTGTTTGACTTGCATCCCACTGGGATTTTTGCACACAGCGTTGGTGTACGGTGTTTTTTCTGCAATATTTAGCTGTCTTTTCTTGGATTTTCTGTTTGCACTTAGTCACATATTCACGTTAATATGTTTTCTTGTTCATGTTTTTATTTTTTGTTTGTTGCGGTTGCACCCGATTCAAGAGCCGAATGGCTCACAGGGCTATACCTAATCAATGAACTTGAACTTATTATACTTCACCAAGATTTCGTCCAGGGCACGTCTCGGTCAACCTGCGACTCGGGCGCCGCGTGCGAGCTCTCTCCAAGGACCGCTCCGTGACGTTACTTTACCAAGGGACCCACCGTCTCGTATTCACACGCAGCACGGATCTTGAAATATCGAGTTTGGATTTTTTTTCTTCTTCTTCTTCTATTACCATATTCGAAACAAACAAAAAATTGTCTCTTCTCGCTATTTCGGTTGCCCACTCCCCTTGGTCTAGGGCGGAGTGGGTACAGAATAAGCACTCGACTCGAACCAAACGACGTGGAACGATCTAATGTGGCACGGTTTAAAAAGCGCCGTTTGCTTGAAGCGTCGCCTGTTATATGCCGCATATATTTAGCCTTTTAAGACCACAGGCTCGTTGACGGGTGTGTGCAGTGCGTTGTTAATTGCGCTTTGAGCAGCGCTGCCAAGGCGGGGAGCGAACTGCGTCTAGTCGCGTGCCAATCCACTGCTGGATGAAGGCCTCCGCCCGTGTCGGTCACGGGGGAAGAGGGGTTTGATTGACCATACTTCACCACGCTGGGCAGAGTGCGTTGGTGAAGAAGTAGGATGGGGAACCCCAGAACAGGACCGGTTCACAGAGATCACTCGCCACGGCTGGGAATCGAACTCAAATGTCGCCGGGTTCATAGCGCAGCGCGCTAACCATTGCGCCACCGCTCCACATACCCGTCGTGTATTATTGCAGATGAATGGCAAGCTGTCAAACGTTCTGAACGTGGCCTGAACGTGAGATGCTCAATAAACGTGAATCCTGCATCCTGTGGTCAGAGTAAAACCGCCATGCTTGCGTCAAGAACGCTACGCTAATCAATAATTACTCACGTGTACTGTGTATTGTTACAGTACGTTATTGGCAACAGTGGATAGTGTGGCAAAACGAATAATTGTACTCTACTCCTGTGTTCCTTCACATGCCAAAATGTAACCCCCCCACCACCACCACCCTTCACCAACCCCGCACTGAACCGCATTGTGAAGTATGTTCGAAATAACCACCACGATTCGCAAGGCGTGCGCAAGTCCTCGGGCAGCATTGAAATTGACGGACACCAGAAGATGTTACAGTGCACGCGCATGTCATCATCGCCATTGTTAGCCACGGTCAATCCACTGCTGGATGAAGGCCTCACGCATGTAACATGATTATTATAATTAGTAATGCAGTCCTAAGAATGGCATTTATCCAGGAAAGCATCGCTTGAGTTTCAAGACTCGTTTTAAGGAGGGTCTTGTTACCCTGGGTATGTTGGCCGATTGTTTGAAATAATAACAACAATCTATCATTATTATTACGATTATTTTTTTCAGTGTAGGAGTTAAGTCGAAGTACCCGGAGAAAACCCCACCACGCATTGCTATACATACGAGGAGAGGGCACTCACAAAGAGGTCGCCTACACACAACGGGCTCACGATCCCACTACTTGCCGTGTCGCCTCGTTCACCCCCCGTGGCCGCTTCGCACGCAGCCCAGCCAGGCCCGGTCAAAGGGAGGAGTTTGGCAACTCTTTCCGTGACCCACCAACCCTGGCATCTAATGAAGCGCTGGATCGGCGCGGGTGGTTTCGGGTTCGCCGTAACGGGCCTCGCGCCGCGCCCCGCGTATCACGAGGGGGTGCCATGCGACCCAGGACCGCGTCGTTGACCCTGGCCCAGTTGTCTCCCGGCGTCTTTAATTAACAAGTTGAAGCTAATGGGTCCCTGCGAGAAGTCACGCGCGGGTGAATTAATTCGCACCTGCGCGGTTTGTGTGGAACACGAGGAGTGGCATCGGGTCTGGACTCGCATCGAAAGAAAAAAAGATGATCGCGAGTTTGAGATGGGACCCGGCCCGGTCTCATGGAATTTGTAACAGGTTTCGCAGATCTGTTGCTTGATCGGATACGATTTGTATCGGATCGTGCACGAGCCTGGGGATCGGAATGGGATACAATTTTTATGAGATCAAATCACAATGGATGGATAAAATCGTTGCAGGAGCTTAATGATCTGATTTAATTGGATGGCGTACATTTCTGACAATTAGAAGAGATTAAATAAATTTAGAGTTAATCAGAGCGTGTACATATCTAATAATCCGATGAGATCCAATTACCTGTGATTGGATTTGTATCAGATGAAATTGAATACATGTATTTACGAGTCTGAGAACCAGATGGGATCATATCGAATCGGAATCGGATCCCGTCGCACCAGAGTGAATGGGATTGGCGTGCGCTTCTGAGAATCAGGACAGGATGCATTAGACGCGATCGGTCCAAGATCGGATCGTGCACGAGTCTGAGATTCCAGAGCATATATCGGATGGGATGTTGCACCGCATCATGCCCTGTGCGCATTCCCGACGAGGGCGTGGGTGTGAGATCGTGACGCGTGGCGTCACCGCTTTGGACAAGGCGAGCAGGGGAGGATGACATCGTGGATTGCACGGCCACTCATCGATCCGTTGCGGCAAAATGAACGGTTCCGCTGAAAGGTCGCCACCGACAGCTGACGGTTGACGTTATCGAAGACAATCGCGATCAAACAATACAAAAACGATATCCGATCAATCGATGAATTAGTCACGAACGATACGAACCGTTCCGAGTCCTCCGGCACGCGGCCCTCCACGCTGATCACGTAGCCCGGGTACAGACGAATCGGGAGCGACACGGGCAGGATCTGGCGGCCAGAGGGGGGGGAGGTGGAAGAAGGGGGTTTACAGGTGGGGCGGCGTGGGGTAGGTGAGCCGAGATGATGGGTGAGGAGTGTGGGGGTGAGCGACGGATCCTAGGCTCGTTCACACAACAGCATCGGCGCGTCTCGCCGTGTTTCACGACGGCCGTATCCACGGGATTTATCGGATGCACCGGAAAACAACCCCTTTAACCCAAACGTGTGCGCGCTGTCAAGAAAGTTATACGAATGTGATATTACACAAGCAGTTTGATTATACAACGCACATTCAACTTTTATCTTTAAAATACAGGGGGTGGCGGAGAATAAGGTAAAGGACATACTTGATCCCGCCATAGAAACATGGAATTTCCATCACCGATCACAGCGCAAGTACCGAAAGTGGCTAGAATTGACTTCAGCAACGTCTGAAGTTTTGCAATCATCACGATCTGGGCTCGATCCGGAATGCCGCCACCTCCCCTCTCCGACAGCGTTGGCGGGAGGGGAGAGGGGAAATATTTTCTGGAACTCGGCCCCGGATAGCTCCAGCTACCATTAAGCCCCCCACCCCCCCATAATCACTACTGTCACTGATGTATGTTAGCCAGATGAGAGCCATTATCAAGTGAAACTTGATTTATACGTTAACAAAAATTTGTGGAAATCTTATTTCATATTTGTGCTGAAACACGATGTCGTTCGTAATCACCTGTGCCAGGTGTCAATAAAGTTACACAAATGACATCGCTCTCACACAAAGCTGCCGGATTGTAAGACGCCGCACGACTTTTGCTTTAAAATAAAAGGGGAATTAGAGCGTCACGCAATCCAGATAATACGTTATATTTGTTTAATGTCAATATTATCATACACACGTACACGTATTACTAATAGCTAATACGCAGATGCTCTGTATGAATTGTATCATTGACCCAAGAGGTCTAACTTACAAAATAATAAACATCTTCCATTAAATTTCGTGTTTAAAATACGTTCTGTATATGCATGAAAATGTACAATCAATATTGCAACAGCAATTGAATACTGTATAGAATAGAAATGTGAGTATGCATTTATCTTTGTGTGTGTGTTGCACTTCATAGACCGCAGAGGAAAGCGCTGTTTGCGAGCACCTATTAAAGCCGGCAAGTCTTGTACCAGCAAGCGTCTGTGTATGACCGTTGAACTTCTTTCGCACCGTACGTAGCCCACCGTGCTAATCGGAGGGGCTCTATGCGGGTGTCTGGGTTCGATTTCCCGACCCAGTCCTCGGCCTCTATCTCCCTTAAGTCCACCCAGCATTGCAAGTGAGCGCTTTGCCTGGCGGCAGTGTCTCAACATCAGCACTGGGGGATACAAAGGCGGTCGGTCGTCATGCCTAGTCACACTACCCCTGCAGTTGCGTTGTCGTGCGGCCCTCAGTAGCTGATCGCGAACAGCGCTTGCCTCGTAATAAGGGGTGAGATTGCGTAAATATAAATGTGTCGTTAACCCCACCACCACCCGACACAGCCAATTAGCAAGGTCCGTCACGAAAACAAAACGTGAGGAATAGTGACTACCATGGGAACCTCATTTGCCAGTAAAAATATGATAATTGTTTTTTTTTTTGTTGCCAGATAGAAGGGTAAAAAACCAATCAGCACGGCCGTGTGTTGCAGAGTAAATCCACTACATTTACCATTCGACTACGACGTTTCGCTGGTGATTACAACCAGCTTCATCAGGCCATTTGCCGGAATTATGAACAATATCGGTGGCGAAAGCGCTTGTCTCTTTGCGCCGTGCTATGGCGATGCGTGGTGGTAGCTGGTGATGAAGAGTGGAGTTTGTCTGGCGGGATGAATGCGTGCGCCCAGGTTCGGAGTCTCACCGGGTTCTCCATGACTGTGCAGGTCTCCATGGTGCCAAGGCGAGGTTCCTCCTTCTGCTGCAGCGGCCTCGAGTTGAGCGTCTATATCCTGGGCTCGAACCTCCTCCTCCCCCTCTCCTCCCCCCCCCTCTCCTCCTCCTCCCTCCATCTCTCCCTACATCTCTCCATCCTTCCCTGTGCCAAGTCTCCCACTATCTCCCCCCTCCTCCCTCCCATCGCCCCACCCTGCTTGGCCTGGCTCTGGATCTCTCCATCCCCCTGCGTCTCACCCTGCCTGATCTTTCCACGTGATCCCCTGCCTCCCTGCCCATCCTCCGTACTTGTATATCTGGCAACGTTGAGATCTCGCTTTCCACGTAACACATCTCCATAAATCGCTACATCCCTACATCTCACCCTCTTTAATATTTGTCAAAATCTCTTCCTATCTCACCAGATCAGCCTCAGCAGGGCTCTCCCTGACCAATACACTCATGCGTCTTTCTGCCTCCCCGCATGTCGCCTTGCCAGCTATTCAACGCGTCTCTTTTCCCATCGCTCGCACTCCCTGCCCCCGCTTAATTTTCCCATCTCCAATTCCCAACTTCCCTGCACGCCTCCCTGCTCAATCTTTGCCTCCTGCGAGACGTCGTGCAACTACCCCCATTGGTATCACCCCGCAGCCTCCCTGCATCTCACCCCTGCCCATTCCATAGTTCAGTGTCTTTCTGCCAGGCTCCCAGGCCTCCCTGCTCAATCTTTGCCTCCTGCGAGACGTCGTGCAACTACCCCCATTGGCATCACCCCGCAGCCTCCCTGCATCTCAGCCCTGCCCATTCCATAGTTCATTCTCTTTCTGCCTGGCTCCCAGGCCTCCCTGCATCTCAGCCCTGCCCATTCCATAGTTCATTCTCTTTCTGCCTGGCTCCCAGGCCTCCCTGCATCTCAGCCCTGCTCATTCCATAGTTCATTCTCTTTCTGCCTGGCTCCCAGGCCTCCCTGCATCTCAGCCCTGCCCATTCCATAGTTCATTCTCTTTCTGCCTGGCTCCCAGGCCTCCCTGCATCTCACCCCTGCCCATTCCATAGTTCATTCTCTTTCTGCCTGGCTCCCAGGCCTCCCTGCTCAATCTCCCCTTGCCGCCCTGCATCTCCCATCCCTGCATCCCCCCTCCCCTCCCCAGAAATGTTCTGCATCTCTGCTGCGTGTTTCTCTCTCCCCACCACATCTCCATCACTCCCCACCCTCGCTCTTTTTCACTCTCCCTGCACTTTCCTTGCAAACTCACCACCAGCCCCCCCCCCTCCCCTCCTCCACGGTCCACGCACCCCCCTCCTCCTCCACCGCTGACCGCATTCACCCCCAGCAGCAGCAGAGGAGGAGGAGGAGGAGGCGAGAGAGGCGGTCGAGGTTGGTGCAGTGACGCGTCGCGCTGCTGCCGCATGCAGCACCGAGCGGAGCCACCCCCCACACGCGCACTGCTGCTGCTGCTGTATGCGGGTGTGAGTGTGTACGTGTGTGTGAGTGTGTACGTGTGAGTGTGTACGTGTGAGTGTGTGTGAGTGTGTGTGAGTGTGTACGTGTGTGTGTGCGTGTGTGTGTACGTGTGTGTGTGAGTGTGTACCTGTGTGTGTAAGCGTGAGTGTGTGTACGTGTGTGTGTGTACGTGTGAGTGTGTGCGTGAGTGTGTACGTGTGTGAGTGTGTGTGTACGTGTGTGAGAGTATGCGTGAGTGTGTACGTGTGTGTGAGTATGCGTGTGTGTGTACGTGTGTGTGTGTGAGTGTGTGCGTGTGTGTGAGAGTATGCGTGTGTGTGTACGTGTGTGTGTGTGAGTGTGTGCGTGTGTGTGAGAATATGCGTGTGTGTGTACGTGTGTGTGAGTATGCGTGTGTGTGTACGTGTGTGAGAGTATGCGTGAGTGGGGAGCGGTAGTGCAGCGATTAGTGCACTGCGCTACAAATCCGGTGACCCGAGTTCGATTCTCGCTCACGGCCAACACCAGTGACGATAATCTGAACAGGTCATGGGCCTCCCCTAGGTCGACTCAACCTCAAATGAGTACGTGGTGTGTAAACATCGCCACTAGGGAGACAAAGGCGACCGGGCGTGGTGCTGGCCACCCACCCCCTCGTGTGCCGTGCCGGCTCTCATGGGTGCTCGCTAACAGCACTTGCCCCAACAGTCTGTTAAGGCTACACGGGGGATCTTTGTCTTTGCGTGCGGGTTGGAGCGGAGACGCAGTGGTTAGCGCACTGCGCTACGAATTAAATTCCCGGCCACGGCCAACAATTAGTGGCGGGTGATATCAGCACGGGTCCTGGGCATACCACAAGCTTCATCGCATCGGACTTAGGTCGATTGAGCCTTAAACGATTTGCTGTTGTGTATATAAACATCAGCACTCTATATACAAAGGCGGCCAGGCGTAGTATTATAGCCTTAATAGGTGCTCGCTAACGAAGAGCACTTGTCCCGATATAAAGGTTATACGCACTGGAATGTGTCCTTGTTATGAATGTCTTTGTAACTTGATCTTTGCAGAATTGCTTATGTGTGTGATTTAGGTTATTTTAGTGCGTGTCACGTGTACAAGATGAGTTGCGCCCTTGCACGAGCCACGAGGTTCTGGTGTTAACGCTCGGTCTCGAGTCAGCTCGTGGAAACGCCACGTTCCTATGACGAGGCCCAGTTCGCCCGTATATAATTAAACGCAGCAATGTTGATTTTCAGTGACTTCACCACTTGTTGACCCTCGATTCGGAATTCACGATGATGATGATGATGAATACACGATGGTGCTTAACATGATAATTGTCGTGGTGGTGGTAAAGACGACCGTGATGACTGTTCAGGCTGGTGGTGGTGGTGGTGACGATGGTGAAAAGGTGACAGTGGTTAAAAATTATCAAGCCCAAGTTTATTGTTTTTTAACCAGGTGGCGAGAACTCAAGAAACCAGGGTGAGTCCAATTTGCAAGAGTGACATGGGGCATTAATCTGCCAGTAGGGGGCGATGTTTGCTGCTGTGTGTATGTGTGTGTGCATGGGGAGCGGTGGTATAGCGGTCAGCTCACTGCGCTACGAACCCGGCGACCCGAGTTCGATTCCCGCTCACGGCCAACAACAGTGACGAACAGGTCTTCGACCTGGTGCGGTGTGTAAAACATCACTACTCGGCCGGGCGTGGTGTTGGCCACCAACCCCCTCGTGTGCCGTGCCGGCCTTCATAGGTGCTCGCTAACAGCACTTGCCACAACAGTCTGTTAAGGCTACACGGGGGATCTTTGTCTTTGTGTAGAATACCCAATGGAGTAATTTGCGGTGTCATTTTCGAATTTGGCAAATTTGGACCCTGACGCCGGCACACAAATGGCCTACTTTTACGAATGACGTCAAGAGATCTTTAACGTCCAATGTGAAGCAGACGGCGTGTAGTATTGCTCCGATTTGATCAGGGCGGCCGATGGCATTGAACTGTGAACAAGCAGCGAGCGCGCTACCATTAGGTCGCGTCACTGCCCTGATGATTGTTGTGATGATGATGATCGTGGTGATGATAATGACCATAATGACTGATTACCTACGAATCAAAAAGTCGCCCGTAGGCCACTACGAGCCGAGACATCGCACCCATGAGCGGGAGAGCCGTCCAGTGTTCATATCCACATGTGATTTCCTGCTCACATGAGCGTCGATGTGGTGCTCATCTCATGTTTATAGCCCTGAACTAGTGCCGATTTCATATTCCTATGACGGGAACCAGTATGTCAACCAACCACTGTTGAATTCCCCAGAAAGTGGTACCTATTTCGTGATTTTATCGACCCCCCCTCGGAAGAATGATGGGCTGAGTCAACCCTCCAACCAGGATATGAAATCTCAACCTTTTGATTGCGAGCCGCTCGCTCTACCCCCGAGCAAGCCACCTGTGCGACCTGACAACAACAACAACAATACCAACAACAACAAGTGCCGCTATTATAGAGGGTCCTCGTGGGGCCTCGGGGCGAGATCCAAACATGAGCGCTAATAACGCGTGGAGGTCGAACAAGTGCACGTAGTGGTACATGTGTAGCGATACAGCGCCGACTGCCGTCCAGCAGCGGCAACTGCGGTGGACAGTGAGTGCACACGCCGCCGAGCAAATACACGGTGTGTGTGCCGGCAGGGCGGAGGAACTGGGGCAAGGGTCACGGAAGACCTCATCGGGAAGCCCCCTGGAACCCTCTGGTGGGTTCGAGAAGGGAATAAAAGCAGCGGAGAGCCCGAGAGCTCCGGACTGCCGGTTCTGGGAGTGGACTCGTCTCGTCTTCACCGTCGTCGTCGCCGCCTTCGCCTGATCATTGCGTGGCCGGACAGTTGTTGGCCGTCTCGGTCGACGCCGTCGATGTCTAGGCCGGGCTGTATGGCAGCGTGGTCATGGGAGAGGAGGCCGGAGTTGGTATAACGGAATAATGAGAGAGAGAGAGACGATGCCTACTGCAACTACCTCGTCTCCGACTGAGTGTGTGCACCACACACACACACCGAGGAGGACGCTACACATGTGTAGTGTACTAATTTAGAGACACTAGTAGGAGGCGTTATCACAGCCATAGGGGATAACTCCATACCAGGTCGGGACACCGGGTCGGGACAGCCAACATGCTTCCAGACCCACAGCTTGAAGAAGCGAAGACCGTGACGACGGCAACACGGCGAGTTCCATTCCCGATGGCAGCAGCCCCGACTGTGAGTCGGAACTCGCCTTTTATTCTCCCCAGCGTGGCCAGGCTCCGCCCTCGGCCACGCCCCCTTCTGGATCCCCCAGAAGGCTCCGGGCTTGGCCCACGGGTCCAACTGGTAGAACGCGCTGCTACCCATAATTCCATTGTCTACCAATCTCCCAGCGCCACGCGCTACAGTGACTCATTCAATGTCACTACATCTGTATACATATTTTGTATGTATAATGGATGCCACGTGATCTTCCCCAGCCGCGAGAGGCAGCTACATTCACCAACTATTTGAAGAAAAAAACATTCTGGGATCGAATCACGAAGAAGGCGAATGTGATTGACCCCCCCACCCCCTGTATAATTTTGGATCATCGGCCATGATCGATCCACTGCTGAATGATGGCCTGAGAAGCTCTACTTGGATAATAAATCCCAAACCAGTACGCAGTGTGAGGTGAGACAAACTGTGCTCCCTTCACCAATCCACACTGACCAGCGTGGTGAAGTATGGTCAAACAACCTACCGCCCGCATATATATATATAATTCTTAATCTCAGCCGGAATAGTCCGGAACGCTGTTTTTTTATTATTTCGACCAGGCCAGATCCATCTCGCCTTATCCTGACCTCCGAATAAGTACACACGTGTTCGCAAAACTACAGCAATGTAGCGGCTATGATAATAAAAATAATAATCATAATTCATGTTCACTGTGGCGCCTTACGACCGATAATATAATTCTCCCAAATTCCAAGCCAACCTCGAGTCGAGCGGCGTTTCGTAAAATATCGAGAGACGAGGAGGGCCCTGCGGCCAACGTCAACATCGTTGCACACATTGCCACACTGCCACGCGCGTCACGGCTAATCACGCGGGCGGCTCACGTTGCGCGCACTACGCTCTCGACCGCCACCAATTACGGGATACATAATGAACACCTTCTAACGTTGAAATCCTTACCTGACCCCTCCTCCCCTCCTCCTCCTCCTACTACTACCCCACCCCCCACAAGTATACAGACACGGACAGCCGTAAACGTGTTGAGCAGAGTGAGAGAAGGTGAAGAATAAGAAAATACAAGCAACCCCAAAAAAATGTGTTCGAGCAGAAAACCGCTACGAACAAACAGAAAGTGCCCACCAGACGAATGAATCTCCGTCGGTCATCTTAGTGAGCAGCCGTAGCCTCACTGCTCCCGGCCCTCACTGACCCCCCCCCCCCACCCCTAATTATATAAATCAGCGTTGGTCATCTCAGTAGCCACCACCAGTACGCTCCCGCTGCCGCCAGACCCAACTACCTCCCACAGACAACCCCCCTCTTTGCCACCTCGACGAACAGTCACACATTATTGGAGTCCTAACTCAGCGGCCAAAAAAGCCGAGGTGGTGAAACCGACCCCTTTGGCAGGGGTCCAACTCTGCAGGGTGTGCGGAGCTGTTTTTACGCAATCGATTTTTGTTTTTCTCTCCACCCCCCTCCCATCAGCCGCACAGCGCGCGCGCGCGTTCGTGATTTCTGTCCCGTCCCTCGTCGTCATCAATTTTAGATTGGAGGTTGTCGCAGCCGTGATTTCAACAAAAAAGAGAATCACATTTTAACTTAAAAATATGAACGAGGATGAGCTCTCAATCGTCAATGATTATATTTATAATCATTTCCATTGCCGTGATCATCAGCCTCGAAATGAGTACCTGGTGCGATGTGAGAACATCGCCACTGGGGAGACAAAGGCGGCCGGGCGTGGTTGCTGGCCACTCACCCCCTCGTGTGCCACGTGCCGGCCTTCACCAGTCTGATCAGGCTATAAGGGGATCTTTGTATGTGTGTGTTACTGTGTTTGTGTGTACGTGTGTGTGTATGATATATGTGTGTGGTACGTGTTTATTTTTTTTAAGATTGGCGACGGCATATTTTCGCGTTACACTCACCCAGTGATAGTGCCGAGTAATCAAGCCACTGCTGGATAAAGGCCTCCCCACACGCGTCGGTCGTGAGACGTGTTTGACCATACTTCACCACGCTGGTCAATGCAGGTTGAAGGTCGTCACACAGTAAGGGTTCAGATACCACTCGCCACTCGCGTTATCGAACTCACTATCGCCGGGTTCAAAAGTGGAGTGCGCTAACCACTGCGCCACCACTCCACCCTGACCCTCGCATTCCCGACTGAAAAACATTTTGGATTTCTGGATTTTTTTTTTTTTTACAAATCGCT
Source organism: Lethenteron reissneri (assembly GCF_015708825.2). Classification (NCBI taxonomy): domain Eukaryota; kingdom Metazoa; phylum Chordata; class Hyperoartia; order Petromyzontiformes; family Petromyzontidae; genus Lethenteron; species Lethenteron reissneri. The sequence goes on along the minus strand of NC_083789.1, from coordinate 6,861,938 downwards.
TTAGCAAGTCAAAGAGCCACACATCGCGTCTAATTTGTGTGGCCTTTTAGAAGCACGAGTTTATTGTTGTGTGTTTTCGTTGTGTGTGTGTCATTGTGTGCGCTCATGTGTGTGTGTCATTGTTGTGTGCTGAGTATGGGGGAGCGGTGGCGCAGCGGTTAACGCACTGCGCTAAGATTCCCAGTGACAGCCAATATCTAAACCGGTCCTGGGCTGCCCCTAGGTCGATTCAGCCTCAAATAAGTATCTGGTACGATGCGTAAACATCGCCAATCGGGAGACAAAGGTTTCAGTTGTATTTATTTGGTGTAGCCCTGTGAGCCATTCGGCTCTTGAATCGGGTGCAACCGCAACAAACAAAAAACTTAAACATGAAACAAAAACATGAACAAGAAAACATCTTAAAGTGCTCGCTAATAGCACTTGCCCGAAAGGTCTATGTAGGCTATATGGGTGGGGGGCAACTTTTACTTTGTTGCGTATGTGCACATCCCCACGTCTCTCTCTCTCCCCCTCTCGGTGGCATTTGACATTTTCCATTTAAATAAACGGGGAACAGGCCAAGTCTTGTTTATTCATTTCCACCATGTGCGTGTCTGTGTGTGTGTATGTGAGGCACCACCCTGTGTGCGTGTCTTTGTGTGTCTCTGTGTGTCTCTGTGTGTGAGAGGCTCCTAGATACTTGAAATATCTGGACACAGAATCCCATCATTGGTGAGCTCCTCCAGCAGAGGAGGCTTGCGTTGACTGGGTCACGTCGCCTGCATGCCCAGCCACCGCGTGTCCAAGCAGCTTCTGTTTGGCCGTATAGGGGAGGGGGTTGAACGACACGGGCTCGAGAAGAGATGGAGCTGATGCGGTACAGATGGATGTGAAGCTGAGTGGACTCGCCGTTGCGGTGTCAAGATCGGCCTCTGTGGAGGAGGCTCGTGAAGGACGCTGCTGCTGCTACTGGGCAGTTGGAGGAAATCGCCCTCCAGCAACAACGGAGGGCAGAGGAGCGACGCTCACAACAACGAGTGGTTCGCCGGGCGGATAAAACGCAGGAAGTTGGCACAGTAGCGGCCACAGGCCAGTTATCTCAGTCAGTCAACCCATGGCACATGGGTCTGTCCCGTGACCTCCTGCCAGCGGGCATTCGACACTTCACGTGGCCTAAACGTGCACATAGCCTGGCACGAGCGCCGTGGTGACGTCACAGCCACTTAGTGGCGAATGGCGGTTGTTGTGGGTCTCTCCTCGGTCAACTCAGCCTCAAATGAGTACCTGGTGCGGTGTGTAAAAAAATCGCCACTAGGGAGACAAAGGCGACCGGGCGTGGTGCTGGCCACCCACCCCCTCGTGTGCCACAGTCCCGGCCTTCATAGGTGCTCGCTAACAGCACTTGCCCCAACAGTCTGTTGAGGCTATATGGGGGATCTTTGTCTTTGTGTGTGCGTGGGTGTGTCTGTATAGTGGTGGGGAGCGGTGGTGTAGCGGTTAGCGCAATGCGCTATGAACCCGGCGGCCCGCTCACGGCCGACACCAGTGACGATTATCTGAACGGGTCCTGGGCCTCCCCTAGGCCGACTCAGCCTCAAATGAGTACCCGGTGCGGTGTGTAAACATCGCAACAAAGAGAGACGAAGGCGGCCGGGCGTGGTTGCTGGCCACCCGCCCCCTCGTGTGCCACAGTGCTGCTCGCTCACAGCACTTGCCCCATCAGTCTGTTCAGGCTTTACGGGGGATCTTTGTATTTGTGTGTGTCTGTGTGGTTGTGACGCACCAGCCCGTGTGTGTATCTCTGTGTATCTGAGAGCGAGAGGAGAGCGAGAGGAGAGGGAGGGAGAGAGATTTGATCTCGAGAAGAAAGCTGCACTCTGTTCGCGGTGAGAGCGCGAGATACGCGTGCACTCTCTCTCACATCTCTAAACTTTAAACACATTTACACACACATACACACACACATACACACACACAAAGACACATATCCCCCGTATGAACCTTAACAGGCTGTTGGGGCAAGTGCTGTCAAAGGCCGGCACGGCACACGAGAGGGTGGGTGGCCAGCACCACGCCCGCATACACACATTTACACACACACATTTACACACACATTTACACATCCACACACATTTACACACACACATTTACACACACACACAATAGTTTACGTGTTGTGGGGAGCGGTAATGTAGCGCTACGAACCTGGCTCACGGCCATCGACATCAGTGACGATTATATCTGAACCGGTGCTGGGCCCTCCCTTAGGTCGACTCGGCCTCAAATGTGTAAACATCGCCACTGGGGAGACAAAGGCGGCCGGGCGTGGCACTGACCACCCACCACCTCGTGTTCCACAGTGCCGACCTTGATATGTGCTCGCTAACAGCACTTGCCCCTAAAGTCTGTATAGGCTACACGGGGGATCATTATGTTTGTTTGTATAAATGCTCATGCCAACGAGCCTTTCACACTTCACGTGGCACTCGAATTGTGCACCTAGCCTGGCACATGCGCTTTGGCGAATGCCAAGCTGTCGTTCCCGAATGTCTGGTGTTCAAACGTTTGTATAAAAGTTATTCATTATATATCTGTACCGTACTGTATGTGTTTTTTTTAAACCACATATTTGTGGTTATGTGCCTGTCCCATATATGCGCATGTGCTGGTCGTTCGCTTCGTGGTCAACTCATCGGCACTGGGAAGACAAAGGCGGCCGGGCGTGGTCCTGGCCCACACGCCACCACGCTGTCGTGAGCAGTCTTGGCTTTCACAGGTGCTCGCTCATGGCACTTCATTCCCAGCACGCCTCTGTCTCTGTGCACACTGTGCTTTGTACGTGCTTCTGCATGTGTACGTATTCGTCATATATGCGTGTATGTATCTGAACTGGCCCTGGGCCTTCCCCTAGGTCGACTCAGCCTCAAATGAGTACCTGGTGCGGTGTGTAAATCACCACTGGGGAGACAAAGGCGGCCGGGCGTGGTGCTGGCCACCCACCCCCTCGTGCGCCGTGCCGGTCTTTATAGGTGCAACTCGCTAACGCACTTGCCCCAACGGTCTCTGAAGGCTACACGGGGGATGTTTGTCTTTGTGCACATACCTGTGCATGCAAACAACGCCTCAAGGTGCACCTCTCCTGGCACCAGCATCGTGGTGACGTCCCTGCCGCCTGGTGGACATCGACGGCTATTGAATGCACGCAACGCATTCGTGAGAGCGTGAGAATGCTGTGTCATGGGTGGAAAACCCCCGATTTTTCCAGCGGCAGGCATCGGGTTTTTTCTTTAATATAATTAAACCCGATTTCGGGGAATTGAAACCTGGTTTAATGAATACGAAACTCTGATCCAAGGCTTAGGCTGCTTCCTCCTCCATGCTGCTATCGTACTCGGGGGGGGGGGGGGCGTCGGGCACGGTGTAGTCGTAGAATGCGGCGGGCAGGTTGGTCTTGATGAACACGAGCTTCTCCTCCACAATCGTGGGCGCCAGTGAGTTCCTAAGCTTGGAATGGATGAAGCTCATCGTTGAGAAGTTGGCGAAGTGCGGTTCTGCAATTAGAACCAGTTAAACCGGATTTCTCCCAATCTCAGACGATCGGGTTTAATATAAAAAGACAATTTAACCCGATTGTAAAAAAACCCGACTGTGCCACCCTTGTGCTGTGTGCACTTGCCCCAATAGTCCGTTCAGGCGACTTTCCCAGGCGTGGGTATATCGTTGTCTTCTCTAGTTTCGCGTACGGGGTTTTCATTAAAATGACCACGCACCGCACGTGCATGTTTGCATCAACGCAGAGCTGTGCGTGCTGGAACGGTTTTAGCATTTGCCCATTCGATCTCTTGGCGCCACAGTTTCAGTTTTTAAATCCTTTATATTAAGTTCACTTGCTTGCTTGCGCGCTTACGACCGTGCAAATCTTTCGGTCGTTTTTAACCCACTTCCCGTGATCCAATCGAGCTGACATTTTGCACACAGACTCGTGCGTGACAATTTTTTTTCGTGAAATTTTTTTAAATTTTTTTACACTTTTTAGGAAAATGTTTTTATATTTAATTACCAATTGCTTAATGGTGGCAGGCAATCATCTGACCCATAGGCGGCAGCCATCTCAAGCCAGAGGACGAGAGGACTCTAGCCGCCACGCATATAAAGGATTTATAGTGAAAAACTTTTTTTTTTTACGGGTTAATTTTCATGTATTAGGTATAGCCCTGTGAGCCATTCGGCTCTTGAATCGGGTGCAACCGCAACCGCAAAAAACATGAACAAGAAAACACCTTAAGTTAGAACGAGGGTCAAGTTTGTTTTTTCCCTCTTCCCGCCTCTGTCCACCCGGCAGTATATAAATGGGCACACCACAGTGAGTCGATCGGCAGGTGTCTCGTGCGTGTTGGTGGAGTAAAGTGTGTCTTCCCAGATACGATGTCTGGCCCAGCGAGGAAGAGTAGGCCAAATATCCTCTACAATGTAGCTCTTGCCTATAACGTGTTGGGTCGGCCTCTGAATGTTACCATTATTTCTGATCCCAGTTACCTTCCTGAAACATTCGTGGTTACACACAGGGAGAAGATGCGAACGAGTCTCTAATTCAAGTGTGAACTACCTCCGTGGCCATAAGAAGTATAGCCGATGCAGCCATCATTCCATGAATGCGGGTTTTTAGTTCCCGTGTAAACACGTGGGTGACTTGGGCCTCCAGGTATGTTGCAAACATTTGCAGATCGGGTCCCACTCCGTTTTGATGATATCTGCAGTTGTTGTACGCCCCACGTGTCCCAGAAGCTTTCCCCATGTTCACACCCTGTGAAGGACAATTGATCCTCCTCCTCCTTCAGGTGTGACATCTGAAACGACCTCCTCTTCGTCGGCAACACAGTTTGAGATCCGCAGAAAAATCCTCCACCAATGTTATTATATATGCATTATGGTTCCATGTTCCTCTTAAAAGGCTGACATTTTGTGAGTTGCCAATCTACACTACGCCGATTTATTTATGTTTGCCGCTGGTTCCACGCGCCCACTGCTTGCGACGACATCGTCGATCGCAGCTTGTGTTTGTGTCCCCCGATTCTTTCAGTCTCATTTTTGTTTTCCCAACCTATTTTTTGTTTCTCTCACAGAATCACGTGTTTTCAAGCTTCACTTTTGCGCATCTCCGTTGATCGCTCCTCTTGCCCAACGAGCCCTTTGCGGCTCCAGGACAATTTGTCCTGTTCGTAGGGGTGTCCCCTGCAACTATTAATGTGCGATCCGTCGTTATGCCAGTTAATATATAAAGGCACATAAAGAAGGGCCAATACTAGAAACGTCGATGATTATATATTTGTTGGCTTAAGGCCACGGTGTTATGAAGGAATGTGTTGAGAGTTTGTGCTTGTGTATCACTGCCAACGCAACAGCAGGATCACCCAATAAGTTGTTAAACTACTCAATGCATTATTTTAAGTCAGGGGTGGGGAACCTTTTTTCCACCAAGGGCCATTTGGATATTTATAACATAATTCGCGGGCCATACAAAATTATCAACTTAAAAATTAGCCTGTTATATTTGGTCAAACATTTAATTAACTCACTCCTAATGCGATGGCTGGAACTGCTTCTCATTGGCGAGGCGTGTGATGTTAGCTGGTATTTATGATGTTGTTGCTACTCGCAACTGATTTTCCAGGTTTGCTCCGAGATTTATTGAATTTCGAGTCCCGCCTGCGGTTGCCTTGGCAGGGCCACACCAAATGATTTCGTGGGTCTCATGAGGCCCGCGGGCCGGACGTTCCCCACCCCTGGTTTACGTGGCGACATCCATTTAACAACATTGCTTCTCTTCTACGCATTCGAGTTGATCCGAAATCAGCGACCTCCTCTCGAGCATGTTGAAGCACCCGGCGTGAGGATCATCCATCGGTGGAAACCTCACCCGGTCACTCGACGCTGCCCACCAATCCTCTCTCGATTGCAGCCGTGCAGCCCAGCGATGTTCACAGCGGCCGGCGCTGCTGCCACGCTCGCGCTCACGCTGGTGCTGGCGTCTCGTCCGGCGCCATCATCGTCTTCGTCTCCGTCCAACTCCTCCTCCTCCTCCTCGTCTCCCTCCACCCCAGCTCGGCCCAACATTGTGCTCGTCGTCTGCGACTCTATGGACGGGCGGCTCGTGACGGCGCCGCGGTCGCCGGTGCCGCTGCCGTGGATTGCGCGCCTGGCGGCGGCCGGGGCGGCCTTCGCCACGGCGTACACCAACTCGCCCGTGTGCTGCCCGTCCCGCGCCGCCCTCTGGAGCGGACTTCACACCCACGTCACCGCCGCGTGGAACAACCACAAGTGTCTGCCGCCAGGTGCATGGGGGTGGGGGGGATGTCGCGTCGTTGGCCGTCAACGCGAAGCGGCCACGTGGCTCAGCGGTGGAGCGAGCGGTCGAGCGAGCGAGTGGTGGAGCGACCGGTGGAGAGAGTGGACAGGGGAGTGAGTGAGTGGTGGAGCGAGCGGTGGAGAGAGTGCGTGTTGGTGCGAATGATGGTGCGAGTGAGTGGTGGAGCGAGCGAGCGTTAGAGAGTGAGTGGTGGTGCGAGTGGTGGAGCGAGTGAGTGGTGGTGCGAGTGGTGGAGCGAGTGAGTGGTGGAGTGAGCGGCTCTTGCAAGTCGTACAGCTGCAGCTGCTGCTGCAGAGCTCCACCACGACCTGCAGTGCAGGGTGACAGGAGCAACGCGATGCGCACACCGTATCGCGAAACCCAACGTCAACACCGTATCTTGCACATTGCTGTCGTGTCACGGTAAACGATGTCGCGGCGGTGACCCCTGACCCGCGCCAGGCTACCCGACGTGGCTCGACCGCCTGCGTGCCGAGGCCGGCTACACCACGGCCGTGTTCGGCAAGACGGACTTCACGTCGGGCGGACACTCGCTGAGCAACCGCGTGGAGGCGTGGACGCGCGGCGTGCCGGGGCTGCTGCTGCGCCAGGAGCCGAGGCCCCGCGCGCAGCTCGTGGGGGGCGAGCGCACGCGGAGGGTGCAGCTCCGCGACTGGAACAACACGGACCGCGCGGTCCGCTGGATCCGCGACGTGGCGCCCGGGAAAGGTGGGCGCCAGCCCCCGCGTGGCGGGCCGTGGGGAATCACCTCGGGCATCCAGCTGGAGACGGTGATCGCCGAGAGTTAACGATGATGACGGTGACAGTCACACGGGTGGAAAAAACCCGATTTTTCCAGCGGCAGGCATCGGGTTTTTTCTTTATTACAATTAAACCCGATTTCGGGGAATTAAGACCTGGTTTAATGAATACGAAACTCTGATCCAAGGCTTAGGCTGCTTCCTCGTCGGTGCTGCTATTGTACTCGGGGCCGTCGGGCACGGGGTAGTCGTAGAATGCGGCGGGCAGGTTGGTCTTGATGAACACGAGCTTCTCCACAATCGTGGGCGCCAGTGAGTTCCTTAGCTTGGAATGTATGAAGCCCATCGTTGAGAAGTGCGGTTCTGCAATTAGAACCAATTAAACCGGATTTCTCCCATTCTCAGATGATCGGGTTTAATATAAAAATACAATTAAACCCGATTGTAAAAAACCCGACTGTGCCACCCTTGGACAGTCATCAACTCTCTCGGTTGTCCCGGGGGGAGATGATGGGGAGGGCTGGGGAACGGATTAAATAAAGACGTGGCTATAATGTGAGTTGGGGTTGAGCAAAATGTATTGTTTAAATGCGTGGCATTGGGGTGGAAATCTTAAGAACGTGGTCATTATTCGACACAACGATGCAGAGAACACGTTGCACACAGTATTTGGACGCACATTCTGCGCTAATCGCACTTTGTACGCTGTTGGATAATTGTGCACTGATTATACATCGTATGCTATATTTGAACAATGTACACTGGTAATACATTTTACACTTATGGTACATAGTACGCGAATTGTATACGACACACCATTTATTTACTGTACTCCAATTTAGATCGTACCATATTTGTATATTCTATGCTGGTTATATATAGTCCACCAATATTTCCAAACTCATAACATTTTGGAAACCGGTGACATTTCCTCCTCCTCCTCCACCTCCTCCTCCATCCCCCTCCCTCCTTCATCCCCTCCCACGCCTCTTCCTCCTCCATCCCCTCCACCACCCCCACCTCCTCCTCCTCCTCCACCTCCTCCATCCCCCTCCCTCCTTCATCCCTTCCCCCGCCTCCTCCATCCCCTCCACCACCCCCGCCTCCTCCTCCTCCACCTCCTCCTCCATCCCCCACCCTCCTTCATCCCCTCCCCCGCCTCCTCCTCCTCCACCTTCTCCTCCATCCCCCTCCCTCCTCCATCCCCTCTACCACCCCCGTCTCCTCCTCCTCCTCTACCTCCTCCACCATCCGCAGCTCCCTTCGCGCTCTACCTGGGCCTCAACCTGCCGCACCCGTACAAGACCCCGTCCGCCGGCCCCAACGCCGGCGCCTCCACCTTCCGCACGTCGCCATTCTGGCTGCGCCGCGTGCGCCGCGGCGCCGTCGTGGTGCCGCGCTGGCTGCCGCCCGACGAGACCCACCCCTCCGACGCGTACGCCACCTTCGTCAAGAACTGCTCGGGCCCCTTCGCCGACGACGAGGTCATCGCGGTGCGCGCCGCCTACTACGCCATGTGCGCCGAGACGGACGCCATGCTGGGTGCGGTGGTGCGCGCGCTGGGCGCCGCGGGCTTCCACCTGCATGGCGACACCTACGTGGCGTTCACGTGCGACCACGGCGAGCTGGCGCTGGAGCACCGGCAGTACTACAAGATGAGCATGTACGAGGGCAGCGCGCGCGTGCCGCTCGTCATCGCCGGGCCCAGGGTGCGGCCGCGGACGCAGCACCGTGGTGGCGATCGTGGTGGTCGCGGTGGTTGTGGTGACGGTAGTGTTGCTGGTGGTGGTGGCAATGACGGTGATGGTGAGCATGGTGGTGGTGATGGCGGCAGTGGTTTTAGCGGTAGTGCTGGTGGCAGTAGTGGCGATCGTGGCGGTGGCGGTGGCAGTAAAGGTGGTGGTCGTGGTGGTCGTGATGGTGGCGAAAGTACCGGTGGTGGTCGAGGTGGCACTTGCAGCTATGCTGGTGGTCAAGGTGCTGCTGGTGGTGGTCATGGTGGTGCTGGTGTTGGTGGTGCTGGTGTTGGTGGTGCTGGTGTTGGTGGTGTTGGTGGTGGTGGTGCTGGTGTTGGTGGTGCTGGTGTTGGTGGTGCTGGTGTTGGTGGTGTTGGTGTTGGTGGTGCTGATGTTGGTGGTGCTGGTGTTGGTGGTGCTGGTGTTGGTGGTGCTGGTGGTGCTGGTGTTGGTGGTGCTGGTGTTGGTGGTGTTGGTGTTGGTGGTGCTGGTGTTGGTGGTGCTGGTGTTGGTGGTGCTGGTGTTGGTGGTGCTGGTGTTGGTGGTGCTGGTGGTGGTGGTGCTGGTGTTGGTGGTGTTGGTGGTGGTGGTGCTGGTGTTGGTGGTGCTGGTGTTGGTGGTGCTGGTGTTGGTGGTGCTGGTGGTGGTGCTGGTGGTGGTGGTGCTGGTGTTGGTGGTGTTGGTGGTGGTGCTGGTGTTGGTGGTGCTGGTGTTGGTGTTGCTGGCAGTCGTGGCGGTGGTGAGTGGACGACGAGGTCAGTCCTCGAGCAGACGTTGGTGTCCCTCGTGGACATCTACCCGACCATGATGGATATAGCGGGGCTGCCCGTGGACCCGCGTCTCAATGGGACGTCTCTGCTCAAGCTGCTGGAGCGACGGGGACGCACGGCACGCGCACGGAAGGGCGGCGGTGACGGCGTTCGTGATAATGATGTCGGTGGCGTTTTTCATGACGGCGTCGGTGATAGAAATTTTCACGCACCTCAATCTCTTCAACGGCATCGAAATAATTACCACCGTCATCACCGCCATCACGCTGCCCAAAATACCATCACCGTCGGTAGTGAGCATGCCGCTGATGGCAACCAACAGCGACACCAAACTCAACATCGCCGTCGTCGTCCTCATCGTCGCCAGCACCGCATTCATAACGCAACCAACTGCAACCTTCAAAACGACGCCGATGAAAACGAGCAGGACGACGAGGCGACCTCCTCCACTCGCCGTGACCTCGTCAAACTGTCCCGCGGCCACCGCTGGGCGCTGAGCCAGTTCCACGGCAGCGACCTCAACGAGTCGGCGTATATGCTGCGCGTGTCGCGCTGGAAGCTCGTGGCCTACGGCGAGGGGCCCTCCTCTTCCGCGACGCGGCCGCAGCTCTTCGACCTCGTCGCCGACCCCGAGGAGCTGCTCGACCTGTCGGCGTCGCGACCCCACCTGACCTCTCGCCTCGAAGCGGCGCTCCGCTCGCTGATCGACTACCCGGCGGTGACGCGCACCGCGCGCCGCTACGACCGCGACGCCTTCCTCGAGTGGCGCGCCGCCGCCGGGCCGCGCTACCGTGAGGCCATCGCGGGCCTGCGCTGGTACCGCGACTGGGCCGAGGACCCGCGGGGAAACCTCGAGGCCATCGACGCCTGGCTCGAGCGAGGGGAGTGATCACCAGTGGGGGGGGGGGGGGGGGGGGGTGGCACGTGCCCCCCCAATGATGCGTTCGAAATCCCTAATTTCGATCGGATCATTGGGGTTTATTAGTAATAAATAGGCATTTTGCGACCCCCACTGCCACTGTGTAGCATATTATTACTTGCCAGGGACTCTATGAGATGACAATAGTCTGAGTCTATAATTGGCATTAAGTAACGGCAAAGCAGTTATAAGTGACTCAGAATTGTGCGCAGTTGCGTAGATAGTACACGACTTCCCTGAAGGCATCAACACCTTCAGCGAGCACGATGCCGATCACACCACGCGGTTCGAATTCGACCCTCGATCGATGGCTGCGCCATCGCCGCACACGCGTCGAATAAAAAGCAAGGGACAAGTCCTTACTTACTAACAACTCCTCTATCATTTTTCATTGCTGGAGGGGTTGCCTCCCGTACCTGAAAATCCTGGCTCCGCCATTGGCAGGGATGTCCGTCAGTCCGGTTCGGTGACCCGGGAAACGTCTTTTTCGCGCAACCCGGCACACCGCGTCCAGTATGCCTCCTCTCGCTACGGTTTGTGGGCTACTAATAATCACGCGCCACTTACCAGCGACCTGTAAAATATTTAGCGAGGGGTTTAAGCCGTGGAATTATTTCGCATGACTGTGGCTGCGGTACCAGTGCGGTGCTCTGGGAAACGCGGCTGGGACTCAACTACAGCGAGGAGATCACGGTCACCATCGGCTCCAAACCCTCCAACATCACCGTGAGCTTAAGTGGACTATGGTGAGGTGGACAACCGTAGATACGGCCCGAAATACTGTATGTACCGTGTGTTGAACTTCTTTCGCACCGTACGTACCCAACCGTGTTAATCGGAGGTGTGGGGGAAGGACAACAAACTCAACACAAATAGCAGTTCTAAAGAAATGAGTTTTAAATTTCAATTTTAAATTGCAGAGCTCCAGTGGCCTCATAGTATGGGAAGGAAGAGCGTTTCAGACGTCGTGTTCTATTATCCTCCTGCCTACAGATGAACGTGTCGACTGGTAGTTTGTGATCTGCGTGTTGACTTGTAGGTAGGCCTGTAAAGTGTGATGGTTTCTACCTTGAGTATTAATTTCTGTTTTAAATAAACCTTACTTTTAAAATATAATACGTTTTATAGAGTCCAATGGGGTGGGGGGGGGGTGTCACAAGACATCTGGACCACTCTGTCGATCAGTGGTTCTTAACCTGGGGGTGCGAGACGTGGGCAGATTTTATTTCGAAGATAAATCATCGAAACACAAAGTAAGCAGTAAGTAAGTACAACTACTTTGTTTAATCAAACCTTGTGTATTTATTAACATCGTAATTGTTTTTGTTACAATTGAGAACCAAAGGGGTGCAAGGCTTGCACTTAAGGGTTTCAGAACCACTGATGTAGATTGAGTCGAGGATTGTTGTAAGGTGGCATTGGCGGCGGTGACGTGGCCAAGCCGAAGCTCTTAGCAGAGCGGTTCGCTGTTTGATCCCCGGTGTGTGAACAACAGCACCTCCCATGAGCACGGTCGGCTACGTACGGTGCGAAAGAAGTTCAACGTACTCCTAATACATACATACATCCGTACATACTACCTGCCTTCCACCTCACCGCAGACGTTTCAAGACCCCGTGGCGTTATTAAAATAAATATGGGTTAGGCCAAATTAATTAGCAAAAATGTTGTACTGTATTTACCAAAAACTTAGCAGGACCCTCCTGAAAAGAGGGCTTGAGACTCGGCGACGCCTCTACGGGTCAATGGATGCACAGTACTGTACCAACAATGTCAATCCGTACGCAGGTGGAGAGAATGTGACGAGGACGTGGTGGATTGTGGATTGGGCTGTAGGCACGATTGTCCATCCTGCTTCCCTTCAACACCCCACCAAGTCACCCCCCCAACTGCTCGATGCCACCTTAATGAGGCCATAGAACAGACAGAAGTTCGTTGTCGTGGTGGTGGATGATGGTGGTGGTGGTTGATGGTGGTGGTTGATGATGGTGGTGGTTGATGGTGGTGGTGGTGGTGGTTGATGATGGTGGTGGTTGATGGTGGTGGTGGATGATGGTGGTGGTGGTTGATGGTGGTGGTGGTGGTTGATGATGGTGGTGGTTGATGGTGGTGGTGGGTGGTGGTGGGGGAGGTTGATGGTGGTGGTGGTTGATGGTGGTGGTGGTTGATGGTGGTTGATGATGGTGGTGGTGGTGGATGATGGTGGTGGTGGTTGATAGTGGTGGTGGTTGATGGTGGTGGTTGATGGTGGTGGTGGTTGGGAGTTCCAGGCTGATTAGCTGCAGTCTCCGAATTTTCTCGAGCGAGAGGCGGCTACTTTCGTCGTCGTTGTCTCTTGTTGTGACCCTCGTCAATGTCCTCGTGCCCAGGGTCATCGTCACCAGGATCATCGTCACCAGGGTCATCATCACCAGAATCATCACCAGAATCATCGTCACCAGGGTCATCATCACCAGAATCATCGTCACCAGGGTCATCGTCACCAGGATCATCCTGACCAGGATCGTCACCAGGATCTTCGTCACCAGGATCTTTGTTACCAGGATCACCGTCACCAGGATCACCGTCACCAGGATCATCGTCACCAAGATTTTCGTCACCAGGGTCCTCGTTACTGCCGCCGTCTGTGCGGGCCCAGACACCGTCCATCACTTACGTCAGTCCGTTGATTCGATGATTCGAACAGGTGACTGTTGAGTTGCTTCGTCAATGAGTGATTTACTGAGACAATCCTTATTTAATCAGGTGAATGCCAATAGTTGATCCATTGTCACGAATCAACAATGTGTATTCGGCTGTATACTTTGTATGTCTGGGTGTACTTGCACACGTAATGCCCCCCTCCCTCCCCTCGCCGTTTGCAAATCTACTGCTGGATGAAGACCCACACGGCTGGTTGGGGTTGTTTGAACTCCGCTACGCTGGTGTCAGCGCGGCTTGGTGAAGGTGTGCGCCCGGGATCGGTTGAGAGATCACTCACCCACTGATGTTGTTCGCCTTGGCCTGGGGAATCAAACTCAGGTCGTCAGCACGTAATAGGCATACATAAAAGTTACTATTTTTTTTTATTAGGTAAGGCCCACTGAGCTATACAGCTATTTTTCCGAAGCAACCTGGCCACAAATGATACCTCAACGAAGTGGCTTATCACGTGGAAATGTATAGCAGCTAAATATTCTAAATGCGTGTTGATTCTAAATGTGGAGGGAAAAACCGGAGGACCCAGAGAAAGAGCCACGCGACCACGGGCAGAACACGCAAACTCCAAATATACAGCAGCAGGCGTCAAGGTCGGGATCGCTACTCCACCCTCCTGGCGAGGGGAGTGAACATTTGGCCAACCAACACACTCCAGGGTCCTCCAATGAAAACGGACAAGGGTAGTCTCAATGAGCCCTCACCTGCTTATTCGAGATGTTAACACTCACGGGTGCGGTCGCTCTTTGTATCCTGTCCAATGGCTAATGTCGAACTAAACACAACCGGCTTTCCAGTTCTTCATCTTAATTTCAGCCGGAACAGTCCCCGAACGCTGTTCCGAGAATTGCATGGGTTGGACCAGATGACGCCAAAAGAGTTGTGCGCCTTTTGGCGTCATCTGGTCCAACCCATGTGAGACTAGGCTCTAAGGAAAGCTGTCTCGGGTGTGGACCAATCAACTTAAAGGACAGTGCATACATGATCAGAGTTGTGTTTTTTTTTGCATTATGACTGCAGGTATTGTGGTCAATGCAAACATGACTCCTCGTAAAAAAGGTGTCAGTTTTGTTGCCAGATTAAAGGGTAAAAAAACAATTATCAGGCCGGAAGCTGCTAAGCAAGTGAGACTGCGTACCTGGCCGGGTGGGAGTTCGTGCCCTGGTGTCTGTCACCGTGACTGGCATGTATTGTAGAAGTGCGTTTGTCGAGGTCTGTCCTTTCCCTAGGTCCACTCAACCTTAGTGATAGTGCATACACACTGTACATCGCACCCAAACAGTCAACAATGGACACCACATTTGTATGCCTTTAAATATTTCGAATTTTTTTATTAAATAAAAAGTACAACTGTGCACCAGTGGTAAAAAAGAAAATCAAACACGGCTTTAATAAAATAAAAAAAACACCCGGGTACTATTGCAAATGAACAATCAAAATTCGCCGGCCCAACATTCATCTCGAGTCATTTTTACATTCACAATCTTCATGGCTTTAAACTTTAAACATTACACGGATACGGTAACACGCAGTAGTAGTCGTAATAACATCATATTTTTTTGTCGAGAGAAAACTTCTTTTAAAAAGCAGGTCGGGATAATTCTTTTTTAAAGCCAGTTTCTGAGATTAGTTTTAAACCAACTTTATCAAAAAAGTATACTCTCCCAATTATCCTGGGCGATTGGGGGAATCGGGTAATTGGGAGGTGGGTATAGGGCTCGAATAAAAGTAAAATAAAATAAAAAGCGTCAAGCAAAGCGTATTCCTCCACAGTTGAAGACATCGAATGTGACGCGCAGTGTGTCACGTGGGCACAGTCTCTGACGAGATAGGAGGAGGATCTGATATTAAAACTCGCGCTCGTGCCAGAAGACAACAGCAAGGAGAACGTGCCACGGTTAATCCCGCACCGGGCAAAATCCGAGAGAACCAACTGTAATTTTGCAGATCCCTCCTGTAAACCTTTAAATTTTTAAGGAAACCAACCCGTGTAGTGTGCACGCAAATACACCCCCAATAACTTACAATTATAACCCAGGAATATTTAAAACATAATACCGTTCCTCCTGTAATCCGGAGAGTATGATCATTGCAACTATCAGACACAGGAGGTGTTAAGGTCGGCAAGGGTTGCTCTTTGCAAGGATGCGAGGCCTGCCTTGGCCTGTAAACATGTGATGAATTATGAACGTGTCTTTTTTAAATAGGTTCAAATAGGTCATTAAAAGGTTATTGTCTGAGTAAAGTGTCATAACAGATCATGTTTTCAGGAATCATCTGAAAAAAATTAAACTTCACAAATTTGTTTCGAACAAGAGATCCATGTGGGGCTACGTTGTCAGCAGAGAGCCGTGCATTAAAAAAACACGTGATTATTGTACTGTAGTAATAGGTTTTTACCCTTTCAACTGGTACAAAAACTGACACCTTTATACAAGGCATCATGTTTGCAATAACCACAACACAAGCAGTCAAAATGCAAACAAAAAGAAAAAACTCTGATAATGATATGCACTGTCCTTGAAGTTGATTTTTCCACACCCGAGATAGCTTTTCTTAGAGCCTCGTCTCCATTGGTGTTGGACGCCAAAAGGCGTCATATGGTCCAACACCAATAGTCCAACCCCAATGGAGACTAGGCTCTAATAAAAGCTGTCTCGGGTGTGGACCAATCAACTTCAAGGACAGTGCATATCATTATCAGAGTTGTTTCTTTTTGTTTGCATTTTGACTGCTTGTGTTGTGGTTATTGCAAACATGATGCCTTGTACAAAGGTGTCAGTTTTTGTACCAGTTGAAAGGGTAAAAACCTATTACTATATTTTGCCACTGGTAAAGGAGATGTCTCATAGTGTTGTACTGTACTTTGCTCCAACGTCTATCTCCCCCACCTTCACTAACCCACACTGGCCCCCGGGACTCGCACGACGTTGGCAGAAGGCTTCTCATCCAGCAGTGGATTGACAAAATGGCTGCACGTTTATGCCACTGTTTTTTTTGTTAGAAGTTACATCCTTGAATTCCATGATCCATAAGCAAGCAGGTCTCATCAAGATATCAAATCGGACCCAACGAGTCTCAACCATTAAAACGATCCCGAGCACAGCACTGGAAATTCCATAATGCTATGACGGGGGGCCCAATCACTCCGTAGGGTGACACCACTGCCAGGTTTGGGTACGACAGTTATTGGGTGTTTTGTGAGGGTAACATGTTTCGAGGGCATTTGGCGCCGTTGCAATTTTGGTCCTGGGCCACATACTAAACCATTTTTTTTTATTTTACCAGGTAAGGCCCACTGAGATAAATATTTCTTTTCAGAAGCGACCTGGCCACAAATGATAGCTCAGTGAAGTGGCTTATCACGTAGGAGTCAAATACTCTCAACGCATGCACCGTACCTCCTAATAATTAAACGGCGATAATAAGAACGATATTAACTATTGCTGGCCACGAACCAATAAACGGCCGCGACACACGCAAACATCTATATTGCAGGCCACAGTACCAAAATCACGTAATTTTTATAAAAAAATAGAAACATTCAAAACTGGTCGATCACTAATTTCCAACTAAACGCGCGATAAAAAACTATCCCCGATTAATTACGACGATTCAGTTTTTGTTGTTAAAAAAAGTCTTTAAAATGTGTCCTCAATTCCACACGACACAGGGTGATCCATTTATAGATAATAACTCAAAATGACAGCGTCGTTGTGGAGAACATTTAGTAAGATTGTTCTCCACAGCGAAGCTCAAGATTATTTCAAGTTATGGATTGCTTTAGAATTTTGCGTCGTACAGTG
Organism: Lethenteron reissneri; assembly: GCF_015708825.2. Lineage (NCBI taxonomy): Eukaryota > Metazoa > Chordata > Hyperoartia > Petromyzontiformes > Petromyzontidae > Lethenteron > Lethenteron reissneri. The sequence continues at coordinate 6,844,921 of NC_083789.1, read as the reverse complement.
AGCCCCTTGCCTGTAAGATCTGGCTCACCAGCGTCACCACAAGCAAGCCCGACTCTGCTGCTGATGGGACAACTGTTTATCAAAACTGGCCCAGAGTTTGCCTATTTTTGTATCAATGCTGCCGAAATTATGCGCCCCCGGAAGGCTCTGTGCACACGTTTGTGAAAGAGACATTGTCCGCTTATTTTCAAATATAAAGACGCCTTACTGATTTACGATGATCACTTACTTCCTGCTTCTCAAGGGGCAATGTGAAAGTGATGGCTCGGTATCTTAGAGAGGGGGGGGGGGGTGGAGGTGTTACACAATTTATCAAGTGTGTTGAAACTGGTGAGACGCGAGTAGAGGCTTTTAAATAAAATTTAGCTTTATCTGGAATCTCCCCATATCTATAAATGGATCAACCTTTACATGCATACACACTACTAAATTATGTTCAGACATACACAATGCATTTTTGTTGGCTTTTAGAATACACATCTTAACATAGCTTCGAATGTAATACGTAAAAGGTAGTGGGCTAACAGATCCCATGAAAAGGGTATACACTTTTTCTAAATGTGTGATGGATGGCATTTTACTTAACACCTGTGAAACCATTGGGTTGACAGTAATCATCAACAAAATAATAATCCACTTAGGAGCCGCAAGAAGGGGCTATGGGACAGATTGGAAATTGAGCTGCATAAAGAACTGTCCATACCCCCAGTTATCTTCGCCCTGGCTCCCATTGATGGGTTCCATGCCAAATTTACTTCGAGGCGACAGTGGAGTGAAATTTCAGACTCCCGTTGACCCAAGATCTCCTCGCTGTGTCCTCTTCCCAACCGCCCCGTGTGAAACTATCATTATTGGGAACCAGAGGTGCAGCTTTCGAGTGTGCAGAAGGTGTAACTGGACCAGAAGCACCAAGCTCCGGCCTACGTAGTCAGGAGGTGGGGGGTGAGGGTGAGATATTGCAGGAGGCCCCACATTTCACTCTTTGCATGAATGGCCCATGGCAACCTGGCCACACCAAGGCCTGTTAGATAAACCATTATAATGGTAGATGACCTCATAGCTGCTCTCACCACGGCATTGGATTAGCAGCCAGAGGAATGTGGTGGCTTGGTCGCCATTTTAATTCAGTTCAGTTTTATACCAAAACGCAAAGCACGCATGGCGGGAACACTTGTTTTGCCGCGAGACCTGTAGATTAACTCCTACACATCGACAGGGAACCACATCTCTTAGCTGCAGTTAAACAGCTGCCAATAACCGAGTTATGACTGGGTTCTAAATTTGGAATTTTTGTTTTAATTAATGAAACATCAGGTAGGTAGACGACGCGCTGCGAGCTTACATTGACATGCCAATCACATTTACACAGTACATTTACATGCAAATGTCTCATTTTAACATCACTAGCCCCCCCCCCCCCCCCCACTTCGTTTATGACTCTGGGGCTACGCAAATCTCTAACCTTTACAAGCAGCCTGCATCAGCAGCTTACCTCCTCTTTCTTCCGCCTGACGACGATTGGTTGCGTTGCGATCGAAACGTCGTGATCTATTATTTTTTCTACCTACGTGACTTTACCGAAATAACCAAAGAGTATGGATTCCTGCAGTCATGAAAGCTTCAATTCAAGACAATTAAATTAATCGCTGTCGTGCTGATGTTTTTACCACCAACCACAAAAACTACTCGCCCCACTTCCCTTCCCCTTTGCGCTCCAGATCCACCCACAACCACGACTACATTCTTGGTCAGGACTATACAAATCTACTGGACATCAGTGAAAAAAGAGCCTTATCGCTCATCCGATTCCTCCGGTATAAATACATATTTTGATCAACATTCCGGCTGTTAAAGTCACTCTTCATCGGGCGGGGGGGGGGGGGTAAGTACGCCCCCCACCCACTCAGCCGGCGTGAACACGCACACGGGCAACGGTTCCAGGAAACTTTCAGTCGGGTGGCATTGGCACCCCTTGCAGTTCATTTGTCGAACCCGTGCAAGGACGATGAACACGGGTTACCATGTGTGCACGTCCGTGCGTGACCAGGGTTCAGGTTGGCGACCCAGAAAACATTTCGGTACCCTGGCACACCACACCCAGAATATATACCTACAGACACACGTCTGGCTACGGCTACTATTGCTAACCACGTGCCACCCCCGCTGGTTTAATCTAGTCCTCTGGAGGACCCCAGAAAAAAATTTCAGCAAAAGATGAATCCCTTGCCAACTGTGTGACCTAGGCGTGGAGCGATTCGCACTCCCACAAGCAGGTCCACAAGCAGGTCCGCAAGAAGGCGTGGAGCGATTCGCACTCCCACAGGTCCGCAAAGAATCTTTAAAATTCGGGGGCTACAATTCAACTCAATATTCGAGATTTTAGTGTAATATTCTTCGCATCGTTGTTATCGCGCTCGACTCCTCTACCTTTTCCCTGAAGGTAACATCGTGTATCGTGCACGCAAACAATAAAATCTGTTGAGACTGGCGTTTCTTTGACAGTCGAAATTAGCGTGCATTGCAGACGCACGCGGCAACGGGGAATATTTTCAGCGAGAGGGGGTTACAAGACAGCAATGCTGCCAACACTTCGGCCCAACAGCCCGGCTCGTGTCGGCTAAACCCTTGACAAGCCGGCCCCGAGTGCATTTGTCGTCAAGTTTGGGGTTTGTGTATTAAAACTCATTGTTGACATCACATGGCAATGGAGTAAGTTGTGCTGTTGCATGTTGGGTCAGGCTTCAGTTCCGTTGCTTGAGGTTCCATCATCTCGCGCCACCGTTTAAAAGTGTCTACCTACGTTTGCCTTTGTAGGTTTAAAATAACGACGTTTACGGTAACAAAACAATAAAATAAAAAAACGCATTTCAGGCGCGCGCACACAAACGTCTGCGTTTTCCGTCAATGGTTCGGGTTTCTCTTCTGCAAAAAGTACACCTTCCATATTTAATAAATAAGACGGAACTTATTGGGCCTGGGGGTCACAACTCCTGTGCCTGGTGTCATGACCCCACGAGCACCTCCATGATGTGTTCCAAATCGGAGAGCTCCGCTTTCCACTGTGATGCGGGCGTCCCCGACGCCTCGCTGCCACACGCCACCGGGAAGCACCGCAGCCACGGGTCTCCGCTTCCATCGCTTTCTCCGCCGCCGTAACCGCCCGCCAAGACCGGCGCTGCGCCGCCATCGCCGGTGCTGCCAGCGGCGCAGCTCGCGAGCACTCCCGGAGAGAAGAGGTCAAAGTCGTAGAGCGCCGTGTCGATCTCGGCAAAGATGTCGTCGAGCGTGTGCGAGAGGTCCATGGCGAGGTACGTGGGATCAGGGCCGCTGAGCCCGGCCGCCTGCAGCAGGGAATCTGTCAGCGACACCGTCGACAGCTCCGTGCCCTCGTCCCAGCTGCAACTTGGCTTCCAGAAGAGCTCTTCTGTAGGCCACGCGAAAGGTGCCGCCGCTTCTGCTGGCGCTGCAGCGGACGCAGCTGCCGCCGCCGCCGACGCGCCGCGCCGCGACTCTTCGCCACCGCTCCACGGCGCCGGTGACCGCACGGCTGCCGCGGCATCAATCTCGGCAGGCGCAGCCCTCGACGGAGTGTCGGGCACGAGCGGCCCGCGGGTCGCGAGGTCGATCGGCGGTGTCGTCACTCTCGCGTCGAGGAACTGCGCCGGCGTCGTCGTCGCCGTCGGCGCCGTCACGGCACAGCGGCGCCTCCGCCGTTTGGCACGCATGTCCTTCTTCAGCCGGTGCGTCATGTTGGCTACGAGCACCGAGCGCCGGAGGCAGGGCTCGCGGTGGGCGCGGTACGCGTTCATCTTGGCGATCGACAGGCACAGGGCGCCCTGCATCAGCTCCGAGTCCGGGGGGCGGTCCCCCCCACTGCCGCTGCCGCCCCCAAAGCGACACCGCTTCGGGGGGGGGCTCTCTTGCTCGGCCCAGTCCTCGCCCACCGTCCACCACTCCTCTTCCTCCTCCTCCATCGCCTCGGTGTTCTCCATCTCGTTGTCGTCGTTGTCGTCGTCGTCATCCGCTGCCGATGTCGTCATCGCCGCGGGGCCCGGGCCGCGATCGTCGCGGGTCCAGGAGTCCCCGGCGCGCTTGCGTTTGGCAAAGCGGCTCAGCAGCTTTGCCTCGATGGCCTGCGTGACAAGCAGCGGGGGCGGGGACAGGTGGACAGGCGATGAAGAGGCGGTCAGAGGGATGCCGGGGTCAGATTCAACGTCGCGATAGGCGTCTCGCCACCACGTCACAGTTTATCACAATAACGTGCCAAACGGTATTTAATCGCTCATGAAGGGACGACTCAGGTGCGAGGAGGAGCCACAGCGAGGCGGGTGAACCAGTGCCAAATCCCCCCCAAAGCTCTGCGGCTCACTATATATCAAGATGTCTTTAGCCTATGCATGAGCGTTTATACATGTTGGAGGAAACTGGAGCGGTCGCGCAAAACCCACGCGTGCCAGAGGGCAACACTGTGCCGCCGTCTCCTGGCGAGCCAGGGTATTGCACGTCCCCGACACCCACCTGGGGAGGGAGTTCCACAAAGAATCGTGCGAGCCACCGACCCTCACTAACTCCGCAGCGCTGCATTGCAGGCCACGTTGCGTAGCCACCTCCGTGGCGAAAGACAGAGCGGCGCGTGCGACTGCAGAAACACCGACCGCAGGGTGGTAGCGAACCTCCATAAACTTCCAACCATTCAACGGAGGCACGAAAGTAAATCCCCCCCCCCCCCACATCAGCCGAAGCCGTTTTCTGGCCGAGCTAATCTGGACGTAGCATTGTGGGTTGCCATTCATGCAGTCACTCGCAAGAAGACGACCGTGTCAAGGGGAGGATGTTGATTAAGAACAGTGCAAATGCTGCGATTCATAAACAAAAAACTCTCACGCCGATGATAAAGTGTAACAAATCGAAAGCGTAAAAACGATGCCAAGGGATGTTTGCCAATGATATGATAACGCTGTCACACGCTCAGACTAATGCGGTAAAACAAAACACAACCAGATGGCATAGATGAGCACAGAGCAATGAGACGATACAAACGAGACAGAGCGAATGAAAATACACAAATGAGACGCAACGCAGAGGCGACAACACAGAGATGCAACGCAGAGGAGACGCAACGCACACTTAACAACACCACAAAGGACACTACAAAAACACAATTGATGCCCGAATCGGCACCTTGAAATCAGGGTGGGAGGGGGGCACTCAGCAGGTAACCATCAACTCCCCCTCCTCTGTCAGTGCCCAAAAACTTCCCAGTGCTCTCAGCAGTCACCATGCGAGTTTTCCCCTCGGTATAGGGGAGATCCCCTTCACACAGGGATCTCCCCCCCCCTCCCCGCAGAGCTGGTCGGGGTGACCTCACCGCTACCGGCTGCCACAGGACACCCCCTTAAATTCCTTTTTGACCACGCGTGGGAAATTGGGCCGCGGGATTTCACTTTTCCCGATACGTCCGCGAAGAAAAGCTCTCGTCGCCGCAACGATTGTCGAACTCGGACCCTGTGTCCGTTGTCGAACCGCACAACAACGAATGCCAACACACACACACACACGGGTTGGTGGCTGTTTCACCGCAACCACGGAAATACAACTTACGTCCCCCATCAGCCTACGAGCTTTCCAAACAAATAGTTTTGCTTCAGCGGACGTGTGTGTTTATACGGGCAAAACCTGGGCAGGGTTTTTTTCGTGGTATGTCTCACCAGAAAGTATAAAACATAGGTTCCTTGGGTTTAAAGTAATATCGAAATAATGTTTGTTTAGTCCATCACCCTACGTGCCCTCTGAACCAAAGATTTCCACAGCAGCATTTGATTGAAGCAGTAAACACCGGGACTTTTTTTGACATTATGAGTCCCATCAGCAGACTTTTAAGACGCAAATGTTCTTGGGTTATAATAAGCTAATCTACAAGCACAAGCGCCTCCTGGATGAATGATTTACAGCTGAAATTGCAGTGAACTTCCTTGTTATTTTCAAAACGGGGTTTTCTCTCTGCAATACCGAGCAAATGTCAAGCCAAATATCCACCGTTGTAACAGACACAGATGGTGCAGACAGACAGACAGAGATATGAGCTTCAGTTACAGTCAGTTAACCCACTGAGCCCAGAATGTATATTGTTAAAGGTAGACGTGGGTTTAAATAGTCACAGCCAAATATTAAACCAGACTTAAAACAAATCCATATCATTACAATGAGAATTGTAGATTTTTCGCCCAGAGACTTTCACAGTACCCACAGACTGACCATAGCCTTATATACATAAGAATCCACATACTGAGAAAGACCCAGATACCCAGACTAGAAGATCTATGGAGACTTGCACATATATCCACACAAAGACACCCACTGACAAACAGATCCACACACTTACAAGAGACTCATACAGAGGCCAATATACAGGCCCCCGTAAAGAACTTACAGTGACCCATATGTAAACATTGCATTCCATAGACTTAACGCACGGCATAACGCAAGTAACATAACAATGGACAATAAACACAACATCAAACACCGAGCGTAACACAGAATGACACAAATAACAACACAGCATAACATACGCATACCTACACTATACACACTGCATCATGTACCCTAACATACAGCATACAACGCACACACACTTCACACAGCATACACAACACAAGTTACACCACACGTGCACAAGCAACACGCATACAGGCAAAGCATGAAACAGACATAACGCCCTTAGCAAACACACGTACACAACAAACACAGTACGAGCACACAGCACACAAGAGAATGCTCTACAACAGCACTGCAACGCACAGCATAACACACACACATCAAATGGCACAACACGTGTACAGCATAAACACACAGCACAACACACAACGTGCAATAACGAACAACACAGAAAACAATACACAAACTATTAAACAAATAGTATCACAGTAAAACGGATAGAAACAGCATAAACACACACACAGCACAGCAAGCCAGACACCCTTCTCTCGATTGGCGCGAGGGTTGACTTCACCATACTTCACCACGCCGGTCACGTTCAACAAAATAACCCTCGCGCATTGCGACCGGCGCGGTGAAGTATGGTCAAAGCAAGAGATAACCCCGTCCCCATCCGGCAGTGGATTGAAGGAAGGGCTGCTGCACACACGACACGTGTGACACGCACACGTACCCTTTGCAACAACAACAACAGCAGCAGCAACAACAACAACAACAGGGCCTGTCAATCAATCACGGGCGGTGGCGAATTTGACGACCCCCCCGCCTCCCCCTTGACAGTGGCCTCAATTGAGTTTTTTCAAAACAAAAGCCCGTGGTGGAACTCTCGCACACCTCCCCTCCCCACAGGCGACAACCTTCTAACTTTTCAGATGGGGGGGGCGGTAACAAAGGAGTTAAATCTTGACTTAAAGCTTTCGTGACTGCTGGAATTCATATTTGTTTGGTAATTTTTATTATTATTATTTTATTTCCTTTGAACCTATCTACGTGACTTTACCGAAAGATCCAAATAATATAAAATAAAGAGTTGCGCCCGGTTTTAGGATTCAATAAATATACCTGGAAACTTTGACCCCCACCCCCCCCCCACTGACCTCCAGCCCCGTGGGGTCCGAACGAGTCCCTTGATCGGCGGCGCCTCTCGCCCCCCCCCCCCTGTTCGGAGCCCCCCCTCCTCCTCCTCCTTAGGCAGCCCCCCAATGGAGTAGTACCCCCCCCTCAACACCAACACCACCGCCCCCCCCCTTCTCCATGGAGATCGTCACCCACTCATTCAGCCAGGAAAGTTTCCAAAGTTCCCCCCTTTTGAGTTGGCAAGCGGTCAAAAAAAGTCTCGATTATATTCTTGGTTCTTTTGGTAAAGTAACGTAGAAGGGAAATAAGAAAATAAATATAAATTACATATAAAATATTGTTTCATATTTATATTATTTTATTATTTCCTTCTACGTGACTTTACCGGATGAACCAAGAATATGAATCCCTGCAGTCACGAAAGCTTTAAATCAAAAGTCTCGAGTGCCTCGTTCGTCGTCTCGAGCACCGCAGGTCCCGTCAAGCACGATGATCACGATGTATATCGAGTCGCTGGCACATTTGAGTTCTCTTCGAGGCACTCGGTACCCGTGGGTTCCAAGTGTACCAGGCTCTAAAGAACGTTTAAGTCGAAAGTACATCTGATCCTCAATTACCTGTGAATCCACAAGTACCTATGAGTCTCAAGTACTTGAGTTCCATGGACCCATGAGTCCCAAGCACCTACACAAGTCCCAAGCGCCTACGAGACCCAGATCCCTATGAGTCTCAAGCACCTACGAGACCCAGGTTCCTATGAGTCTCATGTACTTGACCACCGTGTAACCCACAAGTCTCAAGTACCTACGAGACCCAGGTCCCTATGAGTCTCAAGCACTTACGAGACCCAGGTTCCTATGAGACTCAAGTACTTGAGCACCATGTAACCCACAAGTCTCAAGTACCTACGAGTTCCATGGACCGATGAGTCCCAAGTGTCTACGAGAGTCTGAAGTACCTATGAGTCTTAAGTACCTACGAGACCCAGGTCCCTAGGAGTCTTAAGCACCTACGAGTTCCATGTACCCATGAGTCTCGCTCAACCTCCGAGTCCCAGTAAACCTATGAATCCCAAGCACATCCGAGTCCCAGGTTCCTATGGTTCCTATGAGCCCCAAGCACCTCCGAGTCCTACCATGAACACTCTCACACACACGTGTGTGTCTGTGTGAGTGTTCATGGTGGTGTGTGTGTGTATCAAAGTCCCGGGTTACCTGCCTGTTCGCAGGTCTGTGCGGCAGCCGCGTTGGCGCCGGAGTCGTCGCTTCTGCTGAAGGAGCTCGGGCGAGCTTCACGCCAAGCCGGCGGGGATGGTGATGTGGTGGTGGTGGTGTGGTGGTGGTGGTGATGTGGTGGTGGTGTGGTGATGATGTGGTGTGGTGGTGGTGGTGATGTGGTGGTGGTGATGTGGTGGTGGTGTGGTGGTGATGTGGTGGTGGTGATGATGTGGTGTGGTGGTGATGTGGTGATGTGGTGGTGGTGGTGATGTGGTGGTGTTGGTGATGTGGTGGTGATGGTGGTGATGTGGTGGTGTTGGTGGTGATGTGGTGTTGGTGATGATGGTGGTGATGTGGTGGTGGTGATGATGATGGTGGGGGGGAATCCCGGGGCGACCGAGTGGCCAGTGACGTGCGTCCTCCCCGGTTGAACGCCCGGCCCCGAGTGGTCTCGGGACATTGCCCTCCCCCGGCACACGCACGCGTCCCCCTCCCTCCCCCCTCGCCCAGCTCCCCCCCCCTCCCTCCTCGCCCCTCCCCCCTCCCTCCCACCTCGCCCAGCTCCTCCCCCCCTCCCTCCCTCCCCCCCTCCCACCTCGCCCAGCTCCTCCCCCCTCCCTCCCACCTCGCCCCTCCCCCCTCCCTCCCACCTCGCCCCTCCCCCCTCCCTCCCACCTCGCCCCTCCCCCCTCGCCCAGCTCCTCCCATGCACCGCCCCCCCCAGAGACAAACAACAACAACAACAACAACAACCGCCATTCGCCACTAAGTGGCGGTGACGTCACCACGATGCTTGTGCCAGGCCAAGTTGCACCTTGAGGCCACGTGAAGTGTCGAAAGCCCGCTGGCAGGAGGTCACCACCAACATCACCAGCAGCAGCAAAGACAAAGATCCCCGTGTAGGCTGTAACAGACTGTTGGGGCAAGTGCTGCTAGCGTGTAGCACATATGCAGGCCGGCACTGTGGCACACACGAGGGAGGGGGGGCAAACACCACGCCCGGCCGCCTTGTCTCCCAGTGACGATGTTTTTACGCACCGCACCATTTGAGCCGAGTCGACCCTAGGGGAAACCCAGGACGAGGTTCTCGGGCGCCGGGTTCGTAGCGCGGCGTGCTAACCCCTTAGGCTTACCGCTCACCATCAACACCACCACCATCATCATCATCATCACCACCACCATCATCACCACCACCATCATCATCACCCACCATCATCACCACCACCATCATCATCACCACCACCATCATCACCACCACCATCATCACCACCACATCATCACCACCACCATCATCATCACCACCACCATCATCACCTCCACCATCAACACCACCACCATCATCACCACCATCATCATCACCACCACCACCATCATCACCTCCACCATCAACACCACCACCATCATCACCACCACCATCATCACCACCATCATCATCATCACCACCATCATCATCATCACCACCACCATCACCACCACCATCATCACCACCACCATCACCACCACCACCATCATCACCACCACCATCATCACCACCACCATCATCACCACCACCATCACCACCACCACCATCATCATCATCACCACCATCATCACCACCACCATCACCACCACCATCACCACCACCACCATCATCACCACCACCATCATCATCTTCCTCTCCCATAGCCCCCCCATCACCCCTGTGGTAGCGCGTCACTGACCCAGCTGCAGGCAGCATCACGAGCGGGAAGCGCTCGTCACGGATGCGTCACTGCTCGAGCAGTGGCGTGGGTGTGTGTCTCGACACTCACACAGACACTCACATAAACACTCACACAGACACTCACTCAGACACATACACTCTCACACTCACACAGACACTCACATAGATATACACTCACACACAGACACTCACTCAGACACTCACACAGACACTCACACAGACACTCACACAGACACTCACACAGACACTCACACAGACACTCATACTCACATAGACATACACTCACACAGACACTCACACAGGTACTCACACAGACATACTCACATAGATATACACTCGCACAGACACTCACACAGACACTCACACAGACACACACACAGACACTCACACAGACACACACACAGACACTCACACAGACACTCACACAGACACTCACTCACACAGACACTCACATAGACATACACTCACTCACTCACACAGACATACACCCCAGTCACACATAGCCATACACTCACATAGACATACACTCACACATAGACATACACGCACGCAGACAGACACTCACTCACACATAGACATACACGCACGTAGACAGACACTCACTCACACATAGACATACACGCACGCAGACAGACAGACACACTCACACAGACACAGTTGGTGCGCACCACTCACAGAGACAAAACAAATTTATTTGAAGTTTCGTGGCTGCAGGAATCCATACTCTTTCGTTCTTTCGGTAAAGTCACATAGGTAGAAAATAAAATAAATCACGACGTTTCGGGCGCAACACAAGCGTCCATCATCAGGTGCAGCTATTAAAACAGTTTGCTTTAAAAGCTTTTTAAAACAGTCTGCCTCTGCAGCAGACCGTGCTTTCCCACCTGATGACGGACGCTTGTGTTGCGCCCGAAACGTCGTGATTTATTTTATTTTCTACCTACGTGACTTTACCGAAAGAACCAACGAGTTTCGAGACAAACATCCTCGCAACCATTCAGTGGCACGGCATGTGCAATCCCCTGCTGGGTGGGGGCATCCTCACACTGTTACGGGTCGTGGGGTGTATTTGACCATACTTCACCCTGGTTGGTCAGTGCCCTCTGCCACTCGCCACGCGCAGCCCCACATCAGCAGCAGCAGCAGCTTCTAACACAATGTGTGGTGGGGCATGGTGTGGTGGTGGTGCATGGTGTGGTGGTGGTGCGGTGGTGTGGTGGTGGTGTGGTGGTGGGGCATAGTGTGGTGGTGGTGCATGGTGTGGTGGTGATGTGGTGGTGGTACATGGTGTGGTGGTGGTGTGGTGGTGGTGCATGGTGTGGTGGTGGTGGGGCATGGTGTGGTGGTGGTGCATGGTGTGGTGGTGGTATGGTGGTGGTGCATGGGGTGGTGGTGCATGGTGTGGTGGTACATGGTGTGGTGGTGATGTGGTGGTGGTGCATGGTGTGGTGGTGATGTATGGTGTGGTGGTGCATGGTGTGGTGGTGGTGCATGGTGTGGTGGTGGTTCATGGTGTTGATGGTGGTTCATGGTGTGGTGGTGGTATGGTGGTGGTGCATGGGGTGGTGGTGCATGGTGTGGTGGTGCATGGTGTGGTGGTGGTGCATAGTGTGGTGGTGGTGATGCATGGTGTGGTGGTGGTGAATGATGTGGTGGTGGTGCATAGTGTGGTGGTGGTGAATGATGTGTGGTGGTGATGTATGGTGTGGTGGTGGTGCATGGTGTGGTGGTGATGCATGGTGGTGATGGTGGTGCATGGTGTGGTGGTGATGGTGGTGCATGGTGTGGTGGTGATGGTGGTGCATGGTGTGGTGGTGAATGGTGTGGTGGTGATGGTGGTACCCATCCGAGCACTGGGCAGGCTCTAACTTTACACGACTTCCAATTCTGACGACAGCGGTCGCATTCCGGGCGGTTCAGTCACAGGTAGAGTGGCACGACAATAACAGGAACACAATAACAACACAAACAAAGAAAAAGGTCCCCCGTATAGCCTGAACAGACCGTTGGGGCAAGTGTTGTTGGCGAGTCAGCACCTACGAAAGCCGGCATGGCACACGAGGGGGTGGGTGGCCAACACCACGCCCGGCCGCCTTTGTCTCCCCAGTGGCGATTGTTTACACATCGCACCGGGTATTAAGTTAAGGTTGAGTCGACCTAGGAGAGGCCCTGGACCGGTTCAGTTAATTGCCACTGGTGTTGGCCCTGAGCGGGAATCGAACTCCGGGTTCGTAGCGCAGCAAGCTGACCGCTGCACTACCACTCACCCACAACAACAAAACAACAACACAACAACAACACACGCATAGAGAATCAAACAAACAACAGACTGACATAGACGTTCAGATAGAGGCCGTACACTGACCACGCAAACACAATAAAGACAACGACCCCCCATGACGCCCGACAGACTCTTGGGGTCAAGTGCTGTGAGCTCGCATCTAGGCAGGCCGCCACGTTACAGCATCCAGCACATCACACATACATTCGTGTACAGCTCGCAAATCCACTGACAATACTTCACCACACTGTGGTCAGTGCGGGTTGGTTGAAGGGGTATTGTATGTCCGGTGACCGGTCTAAATATCACCGTATGCAGCCAACCGTGCAAATCGGAGGAGCGGGGGCAGTACAACAAACTAAAACTTACGTAACATAGTAAGCAACTCAATGTAATTGACCAAGTTGGAATTTGTCTTAAGTCTATATGTTAATTCCCCGCGCCTGACGACGTTAGCACGGTTGGCTACGTACGGTGCGAAAGAAGTTCAACGTACATCATTACAGCGAGCAACCTGAACGGTCCTTTGGATGTGACCGACCGTCCGTCCGTCCCACACCCGCCAGCCAACCAGCCAGCCAAACTTTGTTTTTCTAATACAATACGATTATCCATTATGTGTGCGCTGCCGTGGGGAATTATTGGCGTAAAAAAATATTAAAATTTGAGACGAAGGTTTGTCTTTGCCCATCACGTTTTAACATGTTAGACCGTCGTCCCATATGAGACTCATGGAACAATAATTTCCAATTCCCTTGGTCAACACGGGACACGGGTTCCAAGGACATTGGTACAGCCTCCAAGAAGGCCAATGGAACTACGAAACGTCAAGACGGACTCTAATCTGGTTATTTATTCTTTAGTTTATATGTAAAACCCCATTGTTTTTTTTGTAAAACCAGTCGGTCGTGTTGTAAACGAGCTGCTATCTCGCGCTGGGCACCCCACACGACGCCTCTCATGCTAATCGCCTCCCCAACCCTCCACGCACACCATCTTCCAGTCCCCCCCACCACCACGACCACAACCGCCCCCGCTCGTATATTGATCAGCGGAGAACCCCCCTAAGAACTAAACTAAACAATGTTTTATTTAACCAGGTAAGGCCCCACTGAGCTATGTAGCTCTTTTGCAGAAGTGACCTGGCCACAAATGATAGCTCAACGAAGTGGCTTATCACGTGGGATTTTATAGCAGCCAAATACTCTAAACTCTGAAAGAGCAGAGCCGGAATTCCCAAAATGTATTCCCACTTCCCGATATAATAACCATCATTGCCACAACAACTCGCAACCACAACGATCGCCTTCATCACCCCCATTTACCCCCCACAGCCATCACCATCGCCCTTATTCACAACTATTACCACCACCGATCATCACCATTACTCCCCATCACAACCACGACCAACCATTTCCACCGCAACAGCTATCAACATTACTTAACCCACAAATACCACCGCTGCAATCACTATCATGCGCACCTCCGATCACCACGGTTGGGTGGCGACGTGCGGTTGCGTGTACACGTGCAACGCACGTGCGCACACATTGTGCACAAGGATGAGCCGCAGCATCGGCGCACAATTAGCATCATGTAGGAGGCACGCGCCGAACACGCGCGTTATGCTAATCGAGGCGCGTTATGCTAATCGAGGCGAAGAGCCGCGGGGGTTCGCGCGTTGAGGAATGAGACCGGCCCGACCACTCATCCTGGCCTGGCCAACGCGACCCCAGACTTTGTATAAAAACCAAGAGCGGTAAAACATTAACAAATCAATGAAACAGATGCACAAGCTCAACTCGCACACGGAATCACGGGATTCGTAGACGTTGCATGAAGGTTACTTGCCAGGTGAAGGAGCCTTCCTCTAAAAGGAAATTAATTCCAAATTGACTTAACTCGGTCTGTCTTTAGCCGCTGAGGTCGTGAATGTTTTTTTTCATTCTTGTTGCTCTATGGCCCTGTGATGTGCACTGATGCCCACTTTTTGAGGGCGATATTGGCACATAAAATAGAGGTTGATAGATCGATTGACATGGTTTAAGGTGCATAGAGACTTCCTGCACATCTACCTGTAGAACATACTCTCTGAGTCTTTCGGTAAAGTCACGTAGATAGAAAAATAATAATAAAAATCACGACTTTTCGATCGCAACACCAGCGGTGCTGGTGATTCTTGTGGTGGTCGAGTATTCTAATGATTGTAAAGTGAATTAAATGGGTCTGGGCTCCATCATAATAATGTGTAAATGTCACACTTTGCTTCGGTCACAGCCGTGCCAAGCAATAACCATGCGTTCTCAAAACATGAAGAAGGCAGTTTACCGGTTACATTTGTAAAGATGATTTACGTTGTGTAACAAAATAACACGTAATGGTTAGCCACAGCATAAATCAAATGTCCTGTGCCAGAGTTTCCAACAACTCCAGTCCTCCTGACCACCAGGGCCCCTGCTGTGTGAACTTGTCTACTAATATTCTGCGTTCCAAAGCCAATAAGTCGTCACACGCTGCACGTGCCTGATGATTCATTGCAATCGGCGCGCTCTTCCGCGTCCCCCGAGGGCACACGTAAAACACGTGCACGCATTGCGCCTACACTTGATGGGGGAAGTTTAAATGTCCTGCATGGCGCATTGAGATGATGTGCATTATATACAATCTTGAGTTGAACTAGGACCTGTCTTATGAAGGTTACACGAATTATGTGAAGCTGCTAATGCATTGCAGTGGTGCACAGCGCAAATAACTATATATATATAAACTCACATTCGTAAATGCTCTACCTTTAAAGAAGAAGTATATAAGAAATGAAATATATTAAATCATATAAAAGATGACCTTTCAGGCAATGGTCCTTCTTCACGGCACGTACATCGTCTTAAAGGGAGGAGGGTCCCTGGCAATGCTACATCTGGCGGGTTCGCCAGTATCGATTGGCGTTGGGCCTGTTTCGTGGGACACTGTCGGGACCGATCCGGAATTTTCTTGTGCTGAGCCAATAAGGTTGTGGCCCGTTGGGGCGATGAATTGCGTGAGAAATACTTTTAATCTTTGTTTGTGGAGATTCGATGAAAGGACATCTAAGTGCGATGGTGCCATTGAACTACTCTCCGCCTCTCTTAATGTCAGACGGGATCACGTTTACCAATCATCAGGCGCGTGCAACGACTTCATTTGCATCTGAGCGAAGGAGACTTTAGTGTCGCGTCGCGGAAACCACCAGTATTGGGAAAATCCTGCGCCTTTGACAATTGATGTCTGACCTGCAGTTGAACTCCCACGCAGCGCTCTGTCGTGTCACAAGCGTCTTGCCGACCACGGGGGGTCTTGGTAGTTGTGTACGAGTGTAGAGACAGAGGAGGAGGAGTGGGGTTGGGGGAAGGTGGGGAGAGAAGAACTGTTCCTCTTTCACAATGCAACGGCAGGGCAGTGGCAGGCATGCCTGAGCGACGTCACCTCTGCACGAGTCACCTACGCACAGGTATGCGTGGCATGCGGTGAACGGTTCCCACTACTAAAACTGAAGGGCAATGGCTACTCGCAGGTTGGCCTCACAATACCCTTCAGCCATTTGTCAGTGTAAGTAATTCGTCAGTGTAAATAATTCGTCAGTGTTCTTATCGCGCCTGCCACGATGGAGAGACGCGTGCGAGGCAGAAAGAGGGACCCACGTGAATTGGGGAATTCGTATTGCCAAGTTCCTGGTATAATTTAAACTGCTAGGAAAATAATTGGGCTTGGACAAGGACGTGTCGCTGGAATGATGGACGATGGTCAAGGATAGCAACGGATTGGCAGCCAAGGAATGGAACACGACTAATAGGACGTCCACGAGTCAGAAGGAATGATGAAAAAATCAGATTGTGCGTAGGTGCCGAGCGAATTATTAATTGCAGGATTGAGAAAGGTGGTGGCGGCGGCTTGGGGAGGCATTTATCCAGCAGTGGATTGACCACGGCTGATGATGATGATCAGATCAGTGACCTGCCGTGAAAATGCCCCTCCCCCCTCCACTTTGATTCCAGCTCTGACTGAAACAGCCCAGGACTGGACAGGAGCACATTTGCACAAAAGACAAAGATTCCCCGAATAGCCATAACAGACTGTTGGGGAAAGTGCTGTTAGCAAGCACCAATGAAGGCTGGCACGGTACACGAGGGACGAGGGGGTGAGTAGCCAGCACCACGCCGGACCGCCTTTGTCTCTCCAGCGGCGATGATTTTTAAACACTGCACCAGATACTCATTTGAGGCCGAGTCGACCTCGGGGAGGTCCAGGACCGGTTCAGATAATTGTCACAGGTGTTGGCCGTGAGCGGGAATCGAACTCGGGTAGCCGGGTTCATATTGCGAGCACGCTAATCTGCTACAACTTCCCGCTCCCCACACACCCCCAGCAACACCCATTATCACCACCACCACCACCAATACCATCATCGTCCCCTCCCAAGCCACCACCACCACCATAACTCAGCAGAGTAAACTCCTCCACCCCGACGTTTTATCTGCGAGACTGACGCCAGCAGTTAAAACAGACGGGCCGAGCGAGTGTTTGTGTGTTTGGGGAACCTGTTAAGCAAAAATTGTGAGATTTTATGGCTATTAAAGTTCGTGTGGCAAGAATAATATATCGTCTTGTTTTACAGCGAGCGCGTTGACTTAAGGCAGCAGAGGCGCGTGCACAGTTGAACAAACAACCGCCACTCGCCACTCAGTGGCGGTGACGTCACCACGGCGCCTGTGCCAGGCTAGGTGCACGTTGAGGCCACGTGAAGTGTCGTACGCCCGCTGCTGGCAGGAGTGTTACGGGACAGACGCAGCAAACACAGAAGGTGCCATGGTTCGACTGACCCGTGTGGCACCTGCTGGGTCTGTCCCGTGACACTGGGTCAACTGACCCGTGGCACCTGCTGGGTCTGTCCCGTGACACTGGGTCGACTAACCCATGGCTCAAAGTCTCAAATTAGTACCTGGTGCCGTGTGTAAACATCGCCACAAGGGAGACAAAGGCGGCCGGGCGTGGTGCTGGCCACTCATCCCGTCGTGTGCCGTGCCAGCCTTCTTGGGTGCTCGCTAACAGCGCTTGCCCCAACAGAATGTTAAGGCTATAAGGGGGATATTTATCTTTGTATTCAATTGTCTGGCCATATACAGCACAGTATATGGATGCATGTGTGGTCTTTTTTGTACTCCCAAAATACGTGAATGTAATTTACGACCCAATTACACTGACGAATATCGTGTGAAGTGAGCCGATTTAAAAAAAGAACCGCAATTGCAGGGCTGCGCCTTCACCCTTGAAACTGAGTAGCGAGTGCGACATCTCGCGTATGCAGGACGCCGTGCGGTTTTGTCCGCTCTCGCGCGGTGCCAATCGCTTTGCACGCCGCGTTACAAACATTCCACCCGAAACGGTTTCTCTTGGCGTACAGAAGCAGTCACGGGAGGGGGGGATTTGCGGAACCGGTTACCGGTTTTACCGGTTGGCGTCGAACAGCCGGAGCGCTTGCGCGTGCGCGTCCAGAGTCCCTGTAATGCAGCGGCTACCGGAATGGAATGTCCCCGGAGAGCGTGCAGATCAGCAGCGGCTACGGCCAGACCCGACAGCCGCGCGCCGTGAAACAGCCTCCGTGTACACGAAGGCAAAGAGCAGCCTCCATGCATAATACACCTTGGGGGGGGAGGGCAAGTGTGCCCGCTCGTTGACGAACAACTCTGGGAAGACCGGAATGCCGTACGAGGCCGCCTTTGTCTCCCCGGTGCTGACGTGTACACACGGCACCAGCTACTGTACTCATTGAGTTGACGGGGGGGGGGGAATATTTGTAATTTATTGACAGTGAGCGGGAATCGAACTCGCACGCCAGGTGGTCGGTTTCCTAGCGCACGATGCTACCGCTCCACAAACACGCACACACACCCACTCACGTAGCCATTCGCAATTCTTGACACGAATTCTTAAGACCTCTCCCAACATACCATCGCCTAAAAAGGCTCACGCGAGTTTTAACCACGAAAGAATTTCCGCATCAATCCGTTCGGGGAACCCACGCGGACCCAACCGGTGCGTGGCGCAACACGTCACAGCAGCGCACGGGAGAGCCGCCCATTCTCTGGATTATAAGACGACACCCACCCCCCTTCCTGTGCAAGCCAAAGTTGGGAGTGCGTCTGAAATACCAAAATAAACAAGCAATGTCTCCATATATACATACTTAGTTCTTTCGGTAAAGTCACGTAAAAATGAAATTAAAATTTATAAAAATAAATATTAGATTTTTATTAATTTTTATAAAATAAATATTTGATTTTATTAATTTTTATTTCATTTTTTACCTACGTGACTTCTGCGGCCGGAATCCTTGCAGTCACGAAAGCTTCAAATCTAGAATCCATATACATTTCTATATCCTCACAGATGCTTTTGGCTAACCGTCGAAGACAGTCACTGCTGCATCGCACGCTTTCAGGTGCGCTTCTGCGGCCGTCTGGAAGGGCTCCTTCATTCCGACATTAGCAAGCCACTGTAGCTAAGCACTTTTAAAACGAGATTGACAAACTCATTTCTTTAGAACTGCTTTGTTGTGTTCAATCAGTTGTCCTTCCCCCCGCACCTTCGATTTGCACGGTTGGTGACTTAGGGTGCAAAAGAAGATCAACGTAACATCTTGCCGGAGTGGAGCTGCAGCATCAGCGAAAATTTAGCATAATGCAGAGAGACACGCGTGGCGCGCGCGCGTGCGTTATGCTAATCGAGGCGCGGCGCCGCGGGGGTTGAGCGCGTGCAGGGACCAGACCGGTCCAACCACTCCTGGCACGGCCAGCGCGAAAAGCCAGACTTTGTAAAGCCAAAGCAGTAAATTAATAAATAATTAAAAGGCTGCACAAGCTCAACTCAATGCATAAATCACGGGATTTAGTACCCGTTGCGTAAATGTGACGTTAATTTTTTTTTGAAAGAGGCAATTCTTTGCATTGCCAGTATCAGGATGAGTGGAGTGGTTCGATTTCCCGGCCACGGCAATTGAGATCGATAACAGGTCCTGGGTGGTGGTGGGTGCCCTCATCCAGTGGTGGATTTTAGAAGGGAATTTATGTTTGTATTCATGAAATTAACCTGTTTTTTAATGGAGATATTATATAGTGTAACTATGTTTGTGGGGCAATGATTTTTTTTTCCTTTGTAAAGATTCACCAGCGTTGAACCGTCTGTAGAGGACAAGTTTACACAACTGAACACCGTGGCCTGGAGGCAAACTCCTGTTCTGAGAATGCAGTGCAGTGGGTCTGGCAGCGGGCCCATGAATGTCGAGCCACTCATGATGCCTGCCACTTATCCATCCATTAGGGGTGTAATTATTCCACCCCCCCCCTGCGATTTTCGTATCGTTTGTTGTTGTAACTTACTGACCAGCACCTACTGGACATCTGCGAAAAAGAGCTTTATAGCTCATCGGATTCCCCCCCCCCCCTATACAGATTGTGATTGGGGGACGGGGAATGAAACCAATCAACTCTCGAAGCCGTCATATTTTGGTGGCCCAGGTTATGAACATGTAGACTTTCTGGTGTTTCTAGTTGTTCGCAGATTTGACCATATCTGTGCCAATTTAAAAAAAAATTACCCAGCCCTTCGAAAACGTCACTGGAATGTACATATCACCGAGCCACGATGGGTTGGGAGGTAGCGCCGTGGTGACGTCACCACGACGTTCGCCCAGTGCGCTTTAAAAGAGACTCAAAGCTCTGTGGTTAATGATACGTTGGTCAGACGGGACGAATGACCAGGGGCATGAGGCTAAAAATAACGCCAAATAATATAAAATACTCACAAACACAACTGTCGGGAGTTGCAGAACACGCTTGCCAACAAGGACATTCCATTGATTTTGATGTTGAGATTTTGGGTAAAACCACTGGCGGAGCTAGTGGGGGGGGGCACATGCCCCCCAATGATCCGATCGAAATCCATAATTTCGATCGGATCATTGGGGTTTATTCGTAATAAATAGGCATTTTGCGACCCCCACTGCCACTGTGTAGCATAGTATGTGCCAGGGACTCTATGAGATGATAGGACAATAGTCTGAGTCCATCATTGGCAATAAGTAACGGCAAAGCAGTTATACGTGACTCACATAATTGTGCGCAGTTGCGTATACAGTACACGACTTCCCTGAAAGAATTCACCTTCAGCGAGCACGATGTCGATCACACAACGCGGTTCGAATTCGACCCTTGATCGATGGCTGCGTCATCGCCGCACAAGCGTCGAATAAAAAGCAAGGGACAAGTCCTTACTTACTAACAAGTCCTTACTTACTAACAACTCCTCTA